>NC_039265.1:17287212-17317212 GCF_003368295.1 Carassius auratus
ACTGGGCCTAACACTGACAATGACTGCAGACCAAAAAACTGATTTTCAAATGTCGCAATACGCTTGGAAGAAAAATGTTACGTATTGTCACATATAGGCTACTGAAAAATGTTCAAGCGATGTCATTTTTTAAACGACGGCATGACATTAAATTAGCCTATTTTAATAGATTTTGTAGGATATTTTTTTTAATGTGCGAGCCACTATTAATAATTTAAATATGAAATTAGTAGTTTAATATAATTTTATTTTCAGTTAACAAGATTAGGCTCTGTGTCTCGTATTACAACAATTGGAATTAAGTTCGATAGAATCGCAAAAATGACAAATTGCATAAATGCAAAGGAACAGGAAGTACAAATAATTTACAAAACTTGTGTAGACTGTGTCATGCAGATGCATTTTCAAAAATATCTAAAGTAAAATTGCTAAAAAGTTAACAACGCCTTTTCCTAGCTTTATCTCATACAATTTTAAGAGCTATGCGAACAGTCAATCGTCTGTTTTCTAGCATGGGACAAAGGTTTGATGAGAATTCTTTCACAAGCGTAGTGTTGGTTTTATGTTATATCAGGATCAACTGCAGTTTTATTAACGACACGTTTATGAACAATCAAATGGTCCTCGTAAAATTTATTGAAGGACATAAAAGCACGAGCACTTGACGAATCTAGCCGCGGTTGTGGTGCGTTTTCAGGCGTCTTACTATTCCCACCTCCCCGATTTTTTTAAAACTCCATTTTATGAGGGATATCCCAATTGTATTTATTTGAAACTCGTGGAAAATAGGACTTCAGTGCGTAAAAGCAACCCACTAGACAACACAAGAGCCGTATATTTGTCAAAATCATTCCATTGGGTCCTCTCCAATTACATATAAATTAATAGTGAAACTGATAAAGAAATATTATAACAGTTTCTTTTTTCTAACTGTTTTAATAAATAACATTGTGCAGTGAGGGATGTGCACAAGGCTAGCCACAGCACAGTAGCATTCTCTCGACAGAGATTGATTACACCAACAAATAGTGCCCTTTTTAAGATCGTTAACACACACTCTCTGCTGCTTCGTAAGGCTACAAGTAACTATTTACCTTAATTAGTTGCATCACAATATACTAGAAACACACCATCTTCATATATTAAGGCTCGAACACCCCCCACCCCACCCAAAAAAAAGAGACAACATTAGTATTAAGCAACCTACTGCAAGCTCGAAGTGCATTGCTGTTCCAGGAGAACGCGCGCATTGATCTGCTGTGCAGTTTTTCAGGGGGTAAATGCAATCACGTGTTCTATAGGCGTCCAATCCCAGCTGGAGAAGCTTTCTGAAATAATTACCTGTCTTGATTGTTCTACGGTCAGATAAAAAAGTACACATACACTCCATATAATAATCGGATGCATGTAAAAGAGAAGGGAAACATCGCCATGTCGGCTACGGGTCCCATAAGTAATTATTATGTGGATTCCTTGATCAACCATGAGAGCGAGGATGTTCTAGCGAGTCGTTTCACAGCCACTGGTCCGATTTCCTCCAGCTCACGCCCGACGCCCCTGGTCCCGGAATGCGCGGATTACCCGTCTTGCAGCTTTGCCCCGAAACCACCAGTCTTTACTACCTCATGGGCCCCTGTTCACTCCCAGTCGTCAGTGGTTTACCATCCATACACTCACCAACCTCACCTAGGCACAGACTCAAGGTACGTTCGCTCTTGGCTGGAGCCTATCCCCGGTACCGTGTCTTTTCCAGGATATGCAGGGAACAGCAGGCACTACGGGCTGAAGCCCGACACCTTCCAGGATCCCCGTGCTGGAGACTGTTTGGGCTCGAACGGACGCACTTACACGGATTACATTTACTGCTCTGCCGTCGACATTCGGGAAAAGCAGCAGAATACACCATCGCCTGAGACGGAGAGTCTGTCTTCCGGGAAGCACAAAGACAAGGCTGAATTAGACCCGAGTAAGTTAGAGCTATTCTTGTTTACAACCGAGAATGGGATGGTTCCTAGTTTATTGCGTTCGCTTGGTGGTTAGCTGTTGCCCGTCGTAAAACCAAGTTCTATACCCTTTCATCCTCTGTGCTGTTCTCGGCTGACTCAAGTCTGCTTTGGGGCTATCCATTGATGACAAACGCCATACGATTGGGCTGTAAAAACGGGCTGTGAGCTATAAAAATGGTCGCCTAAAAAGCCAAGTCTGGCAAAGAAGGTTGCATGTAATGTTTACAAATAGCCGTTCCATTATCATTATCATTTTTTTTGCACGATATACGTATATAACTGTGCTTTATTTAATTTATGAATAGACTACATTTTGCCTGCATTTGGCTCAGTGGCAATACATGCGGTTTTAAAGTGAGGATGCTTATTAACATTTCAAATTAAGTATTTAGATAGATAATTTTAGGTATCAAGTGTGATCTGTTTATTATAACCTATAAATACCCAATTGCTTTTGAATTATAGGCTACTTGTCGCGGACTGTATTACAACATAACTACTGAAATGTCAAATTAAAAATGTAAAAACGAGAGCTGTTGTTTTGAACGGTTATATTAAATATAATTTACATATAAATGAAACGTATCATTTACATCAAAAAACAGCACGTGGAATGTTCACAGTGCATTCACTGCATAGCAGAACTTTGAGCGTAGACTTGTGAAGGCTTGAGTCTCAAGCCTTTGCTTTTTTTTTATGGGCCTATAAAGCAAATAGGTACATTCACCAGTTTACAGCGCCATTTCTCTCTAAGAGTTTGCAAAGCTATTTAAAATAGACAGATATAGGGTGACCTATGAAATTTCATGATATTTACCGTATTAAACCTGCACATTTAATTGAAGACTTTTCAAAAATGAGAAGTGTTGTTAGTTTAAATAGAGTTTAATATATATATATATATATATATATATATATATATATATATATATATATATATATATAGAGAGAGAGAGAGAGAGAGAGAGAGAGAGAGAGAGAGAGAGATAGATAGATAGATAGATAGAGCTTTATACACACGGCTGCCATGAGCAAGAAAGCAATAACTTGGATCTATAATCCAGTAAAATGCAACAGTCGTCTATTTTGGATAGAGTGTTTGTTTACACAGCAGCACCTAATCAGACTTTTTATACATTGTTTTTCAGATAATCCTGTGGCAAACTGGATCCATGCGCGCTCTACTCGAAAGAAGCGTTGTCCATACACCAAGTATCAAACTCTCGAACTCGAAAAGGAATTTTTATTCAATATGTACCTCACAAGAGACCGGCGATATGAGGTAGCAAGGGTGCTGAACCTGACGGAGAGACAAGTCAAAATCTGGTTCCAGAACCGACGGATGAAGATGAAGAAAATGAACAAAGAAAAAAACGACAGTAAAGAAAAATAGATCAAAAGTCACTCATCAGAAAAAGACTGAAGGAAAATCATCATTTAGTATCGTTATGAGTCTTAACATTTGCACCTCCGGCCCACAACAACAACAGAGAAAATAAAAAGACTATCCTACATGGAAGTCCTTCAAAACGTGATGATATAAGTATGATTTGATGTAAGTGTAATTTTACCATCCTGACGTAATTCATATTAATACCATACGCAATTTGGATTTACATAACATTTATTTACTCACAAATACAAATAAAAGTGGACTCTGCAGAGAGGCTGCCCCGAAGTCTCAGAGAGAAAATACTTGAACTACTTTATTTTCAAATTCCTAATTTATGCTATCTACGTTGTTGTTTCTTTTCTATGCTTCCATTATTTGTAGGAGGTTTTAAAAAAGCTGAATATTTTATAAAGGGTAACAATTCTGTAGTTAAACAAAATATACGTGTTTGCGTCGATGTGCTTAGTTTGTTTCTGATGTACCTGTTTGTGTATTTTACATTCTTTAAAATGTAAATGAGTTTCATCATAGATTGTAGATATATCCAAATATATACAACCATGTTAATATGACTTTTGTGTCTCATTCCATTTATTTGGACGCACAAGGAAGGCATTTTCAAGTAAGAGTTAAATGTGTGCTATCCAGTTATAGCATATAGCATCTGGCCTACACATACAATGTTCTCATGTGGAAAATATCGAGGCTGGAGTAAAGTGCACGATGGCAAGGCCATTGTAAAGAGGTTGTTGGTGTGACCGTCGAAATATCAAATATGCACATCTCACAAAGGTCAAATACCGAAACACATGTGGTAGGCCTCACTCATTCCCACGCCTTATTTATTTATATATTTTGGTATTTAATTACAAGCCAGTTTCCAAGCACTGAAACCCTTTTTCCTCATTTTAAATTGGATTTTATTTTATGTTGACATTTAAATGCAACGCATAAATAGATCATTATTATTGTTGTTTGTAACTAGAGGTTTATGTGGATTAATATGACACTTTTCAAAGGGGAAAAAAGTAGCAAGTAAACCGCTGTTTAAATCTGTGGTATACCGATATGTCAGAGCCACAAAATGCATAAATTATTTAAAAAAATGTCAACAACCTTGAGCAAATAAATAAATTCAAAATAAATCAAAAACATTAACTACAACAATAATGGCTTGCTTTAATTAGACCGAGGGGCTTCGTGAAATGAAAGAGGTTTGAAGGCCATGCATCCGCCAGTTGGTTGGCCTGTTTGAACCTAAATTATTTTAAAGAGGCCTGTGGGGAAATTTGTGTTTTTATTTATGACTAAACTCTTCAAGTCACCACGGCAACTTCATCATGCGTAATCTTAAAATCGCCTGATGTTGATATTTTTGCACTTATTTATACGAGTAGCATCTTTGCTATAGATAATTAAAGTTCATATATTAAGCACCAGCCTTACACTGGGTTGAAATTGCCTTTTTGTGGGCCTAAACAATACGAACAGGATGCGGCTTTTTCAAAAAGACCGATCGACCACGTTTCCGCCCCAGAACAAAAATGCTAGTTTTACAACCCCTTTGGAGCTTGATGGTGTTTGTCTCAGATGCAGACGAACAAAGCCAACCTGGCTAACTGGCTAGACGTCTGGGCTAAATTACTTTATGGTTTAATGGACGTTGGTGGTGGACCCTCTCAAAGAGCTCTGCAAAGCCGTTTAGTCCTTAGGGCTAACTAGAAGCAAAAGCAATCCACCAACACCACAAGAAGTCACTCCAAGACTTTAAACGAAGCTAAACCGAAAAAGCTTAGTTTTCACTTAACACGTTTGTAAAGCTAATTTACAGTGTCCATACTGGTGCTGAAACCTTTAAATCGTGTATTCGGCACTGCTAAAAGTGTTATGTGTTTTCACATTCAAAGTTTCCTATAAAGGTGCATTCAAAAAGGCTTTCTGTCATTGTCTTAATTTATTGGGATAACTGTTTTGCCTTACGAATGGTGTGGCCTTGGCCTCCAGTCAATGATCATTTGTGAAAGTTACACCAAAGCACACTAGATGGCGCTATTGACTCACAGTTAGCGCATTCTGGGCCGCTAAAGCCTAGGAGTGTGCTACAAGAAGAGTGCTGAAAGAATGGCCTTTTCTGTTATTAATCAAAATTTTGGCTTTAAAAAACAAATGTAAGTGATAAACTTTACACTCACACCATCTTTGTCATATTCCTGAAACAATTGTTTGCTTTATTATTTTTTACAAGTAGTTTTTATGTTTGAATGTTGCAGTGATGCATATCATACTCCGTCTTTCTTTTGTTTTGTCCGAAGGTGCTTTTAGAAAGCACCGTGTCTGTTTTAATGCTTCATTATATAGCTGAAATAATTTATTGAAGGCGCTGGAAAATCGTCAATTTTGTTTCATACGAGATCTTGTTTACCAATGTGACAGGGAATGCTTTTTATTTAGCTATTTACTTATTTTGGATATTATTTTTTATTTTTGAAGACAAGTTGGTCTGTGCCACTTATTTGACTAGCGTACAAACACTCCCATATTTGATATTTTAAAGGTGACATTGATTTTTAATCAGGGCCTTTACATTTTAGTTTAATTGTTCATTTAAACTAACGGTGATACATACTTAAATTCGTAAATAAATGATTGTTATAAAATCTAAATGTAATAACAACAATAATAAATCGATTAAAATAATTGTATCAATAGCTAACTAAAACGCATTCGTTTTTTTTATTGAATAAAATTATGTCCAGAATTACTGTTTTATTGTTTTTTTTTTTGTTTTTTTTTTTCGTTGCAAAAAAATTAAAATACGCCATGGTAGGCTAGCTATGTTCCTATAACTGAGACAATGACCCAGAATCTGCATCTTTATAGACTGTGAGATGTCTATAAATTTCCCGTGTGTGTCTTTCCCGTTTAACAACGAAGTGTAAAAATGGTCAAGTAACGACACAAAACCACATGCTCATATTTTGGGAAGGACTTTAAATGAGCAAAGCTGAAATAAACAGCACGCCATTAATGTGTCTAGTAAAATAACGAGGCATCTATTGCGCAATTTTATTGTGTCAGTGCGGCAGATTTACAACTTTTTAGTATGGCTAAGGAGGGCCAACAGAGCCTTGCGTGTTCAGCTTTTCTCTCTCTCTCTGTGTGTGTGTGTGTGTGTTAGCAGTCTAACACAAATAATCAGAGTAGTCGTCACAGTTAATTGTCACAACTTTAATAATAGCAGCAGCAGCAGCGGCAGCAATAATAAATAGTAATATTAATTAATAAAAGGCTTAAAATGTTACATATTTACCATTGGCATTAATATTGTAATTTGTGTTTAGTTAGCTTGTATGCTGTGTAATTCGCTGTAGCCATTTCTTCGTAAACTTGAATAGCCAAATGTTGACCCTTTGGGTTATGACTCGATACACAACCTTAAAATACCTTCAGAATGGATGTGTAATGGTCGGAGCGTATATGGTCTTTTAAAAGAAAATTAAACCTAGGTATGTCATAAATGAAATTGCCAGACAATTTGTTTCAACGTGACCGCAGGTCGAATATGACCAGTACGACCAGTATGAAGCCGCCGGAACCTGCGCTTATGTTCTAAAGCAGACATTAAAAACTTCAATTATTGCTTCATTTAATACGTGTAGCCAATGTTATTCAATGATAATAAAAATTATAATAATAATAATAATAAAACACACAGACAACTGTGTTTCCCCCTGCAAGGTATACGCCTGTGGACGCCTGGAAAGATGAGGAGCCAAAGGGTGGGGTGTAGGGGACAAGGGGTGGTGGGGGGGGGGGACTTCTCATTGTAGTGGGGGTGGCTGGTGGGAGGCAAAAAAGTACGAGCTTGTGACTGAGCCGTCGGAGCTAGCCAGCTTTAACCTTAACACACATCCACCGTGCACGCCATGATTTGAGGCTGCACAAGGAAAAGGCTGGCTGATAGGAAGAGAGAGAGAGACTAAGCGAGTGGAGCTGAAGTGGGAGCTGCCTCAGATTGTCCGAAGGGGCAGCATTTCTCCATCTAGTTCCGGTTGCTCTGTCTGCGTTGCATGCCATTTGGAACTGCAACAATAGGTTGCCACCATCTAGGGAGGGGAAATTATTTTTGTTTTTCAAACAGGTTGACTCTTTTTAATGCTAGATAAACATGAGCTCTTATTTTGTTAACCCTCTTTTTTCCAAGTACAAAGGCGGTGAAACATTAGAGCCAACTTACTACGACTGCAGGTTTCCACAGAGCGTTGCCCGAAGCCACACGCTTGTATACGGACATGGAGCAGCTGCGCCGGGTTTTCAGCACCCGTCGCATCACGTACAGGACTTTTTCCATCACGGAACCACAGGTATCTCCAACCCCGGCTATCAACAGAACCCTTGTGCATTGGCATGTCACGGAGACGCAACGAAATTTTATGGATATGAAGCTCTACCGAGGCAATCGCTTTATGGTACCCAGCAAGAGGCCAGCTTAGCGCAATACCCAGACTGTAAATCGTCCAGTAGTACTAACCCTGGAGAAGGACAAGGCCACTTAAGTCAGAACTCCTCTCCGAGCCTCATGTTCCCATGGATGCGGCCTCACGGTTAGAGCTCTTACTATTTCACATTCTGTTCATTTACTGTGTCTGTGTGACTGCGTCAGTGTGTCAAGAGTCTTATTATTGTGTAGTGTTCAGTGTTCATAAACAGATATCAAAACATAAGTGGGTTGTGCTTTTCAGGTTGCGAAACTGTACTTAGTAATAGATATTCCAGCGTTTTGTGTTTGTTCACCTCACTGTACCCTCATTTAAAATTGGTAAGAACGAAGGTATTGGTTTTGATATTGGCTATGACTGTGTTGACACAGCGCTGGATGGTTATCCGAACTCAGATTATTCTCGCCATAGTTTGAAATGACCACTTATTTTTTCTTGTTTTATCAAATTTGTAACGACTAAAAGGAAAGTATAAATATTTGTGATTGTAATGTGTAGTGTTAAACAGTAGCCTAATGGAAAAAAGTTTCTGTCAGTTTGTTTGATTCAAATTGACATTGTTCGACTTTGGTCCTTTGGTCTGCGTTTCCTTCTTGTTGAAGGAAAAAAAAAACAGTATGCCAATCAAATTATTTTCTAAAAGAAAACTTTTTACACCTACTAATGTCAAGTGTATTCCAGTCTTTTATTTCAAACCAACTCGTAATGAACCTGAATGAGTAGCCTACATAAATGTGCTCCATCTATTTATTTTGTTTGATTGACGGATACTACGAAAACCTGTGTGTCTGTTTGTCTGTCTGTCTGTCTGTCTGTCTGTGTTTGTGTGTGTGAATGTGTGTGTGTGTGTGTGTGTGTGTGTGTCGCGCGCGCGCCAGGTTAAGTGAAATTCTGCGCGTTGCTGATCTTAAATAAAGCTGAGATCTAAGTCAGTTACAGAAGCGGCGCATTTATTGAAAATATCAAATTATGTGACATAGATCTACTAATAGGTAAGCCACTGTATAGAAGCATATTTGATATGGCCCCTAAATAACTGCAGTGTCTGCCAACAACTGATATATTTGAATATGTTCCGGTGCAAGTCTATAAGGCGCACTGTGGGTTGACGTGTGTGTGAAGGTGTGTGTATTTTGTGGGGGAAACAAAGTTCGAATTTTAAACAATTCTAACCGTTTATTAATTTTTGTTTGCACATGTAAACAGACGTACCTAGCAGGTTTCTGCTGATGTTTCCTTAATGTTTTGTAACAGCATCCCAGAATAGCTTATGTAAATGGGAAGAGAAGGAGGCAATGAAGACATGTAATTGACAGATATTTTTGTTTCACTCCAAAGCTCCTGGGAGACGCAATGGAAGGCAGACATACAGCCGTTACCAGACTCTTGAGCTGGAGAAAGAGTTCCTCTTCAACCCATACCTCACACGCAAGCGCCGTATTGAAGTGTCCCACGCGCTGAGCTTAACTGAGCGGCAGGTGAAGATCTGGTTTCAGAATCGCCGAATGAAGTGGAAAAAGGAAAATAACAAAGACAAATTTCCGGGCCAGAGAGGAGAGGCTGAGGCTGAGGCAGAGGCAGAGGCCGAAGAAGAGGGCAACGAGGACGGCGAGGTGGAGGAAGGAGAAGACAAGGAAACGGAAGAGAAAGAGGAAAGCAAGGAGTGATTTTATGGTCTTTTTTATGGTTATATGGCAGATATTGAAGAGGTCTCGCGAATGGGCAATGAAAGAGAAGACGCGCCAATTTTATTACAAACAGTTGGGTCAAAAAGTGAGAAAATCCCCCTCTATACAAAAGTACCCTAAAACCTGCCCAAAGGGGAAAAACGTTTTTTTACCAACACACGAGGACTTTTATCATTAGCGAAAAGTGGATCTGTGTATTTGACAAATTACTCAAAGAGACAGACTAACCGCAAAACAATAACCCATCGTTTTACTTAGCGAAATGTAAGCAGCATGAGAAGCATTTAACTGAATTAAACATTTATTTGATACTTGATGAGGATGTTTCGGGGTAAAATTGACTCAGATGCAACCAATTGAAATACTGAAATAATTGCATCCGCTTGTCACGATTGGTCTTGTATATAAAATCAGACCACAACATGCTGAAATTACGAATCAAATTGACAGAAGAATATATTATGTGTTCAGTTTAACACGTTAAATACTTTCTGCAATCCGAATATGGCAATATTGAATTAGCCTAGTGCCATGGGTATGGAGAAAGGGGATGGCAAGTGTAGAAAATGCATTCTGTATTACATACTTTATCGATTACTTAACTGTTCTTTATTGTTATTCTATGTGAGTGGGCGAGGTTACAGTTGGTATTTTTTCGATTATTTTATCGGACTCACTAGAGATTGCAATCGTTTGAAAATCTCGAAAGAAGCTACCTAATCATGGGAAATTTGCAATATACATTTCTACCTAGAGATTTCATAGACTCTTGTTTTGTAGTATATTAAACATAAGTTATGTAGTTTACCCTTTAAACACTTACTATGATTATAAAGCTCTTCGAAGTCTGCGGAAGACATGAATAGCTCGAAGCCAATCTTAACTATTTTAAAAGATTGTACGGCACTACCTAAAAACAAAGTTTTGCTAAAAGAATGAATTATTAATTTATTCTACGTGCTGCTTTGTTGAAAATATTTAGACATTTCCCCCAACAACTTAAACTGCCTATAGGAAATGCACATTTATGTGTAGATGAATAAACACGCTAATTACTACCCTACCTTATCTAAGGAAAGAGAGTCATTTATCGTGCTGGTGTTATAGCGTAGATTTTGAATTGCACTGAGTATAACCTTCATGTACGTCTTGTAATATCTTGCTGTTATCAATATGCTCGTTTTACTTGTGTTCCTCGTGTGAATATAGACAAATTCGTGTGTGTCCACGCCATTGTTGTTGAAATCA
This sequence comes from Carassius auratus, assembly GCF_003368295.1. Lineage (NCBI taxonomy): Eukaryota > Metazoa > Chordata > Actinopteri > Cypriniformes > Cyprinidae > Carassius > Carassius auratus. The sequence goes on from NC_039265.1 coordinate 17,298,047, forward strand.
ACAGAAGAATAAACAAGATGGCTCATTCTCTAAGGTCTCTCTCTCTCTCTCTTTTTTTATGTTGTTGCTCTAATCCACTTGTTGACGAGACACTGAAGTTACAAAATACCCCAAAACTGATTTTTTCTTCTCGTTTAAATTAATGTTAAATAGCCTACTACAAATGCAGGACTCAAAATCTTGTTGTAGTAGCTCTATATTCCATGTCTGTGTAGTGTCTGAAATGGCAAATGCAGCCAATAATTAAAAATTATCATGTTTTTCTAACTAAAAACTACGCTGGGAGTATTATTTGTTCGAATGTATGTTCATACAAACACTTCAAGCTATGAACGTTTGTCTCCACATTACAAAAAAAAAAAAAAAACACAATGCAACTACAAAATAGCCTAGTCAATTGCTATTATTAGGGGTTTCAAGGATTGACATTTGATTTCCCCGTTCAATGAGAAATATTATTAGTTCAGTCAAAGTGATCAACTCCATTATAAACACATCATTTAAATCAGATCAAATTGTGCAAAATATCAGTTTTGTGATTCAGTTTTGGTTTCAAGTACTTAGTATACAAAATTTGGACATAATCATGGGCACATAAAATAGATTTTCTCTCAGTTATTTTTATTATAGTTATTTTATACAATTCCACCTATCGTTACAATCATAATCACTCGACAATGTATATATTTAATTAACACCTTTACCTCAGTGATAGTACAGTTCCAAATAATGGCACAAAATAATAATATTTAAATCTAAAAAAGTAATATAAAAATGTGTCAAATGTGAATAATATTTTTTTGTAAGTACACTTTGGCTTCTGTTGGAAGAGGCTTTAACTCGAAGCAAAATCAGTCCTGGACAGGTCGCAGGTCTCGCTGTTCCTCTCACCTGTACTGGTCTTCTATAATACTTAACTGATGAATGTTACTAAAATCCTGTAAATATTCTCACAAATACAGGCTACTCTTTACATATTGACGATTTTTAGTCTTCTCTTGTCCAGCAGACCAAACTGTTGCCTAACAAAACATAAACTTTACGTTCCATGGCCGTGGAACACTTTACACACTATTTATATACAAACAACGCAGAACTGAAATACTTATTAAGTGCAAGTTTGGATGTTTACTGAAGGCGTCTTCTAGAGGACAGATGAGCTAGAATATTGTCAATGTCAATGCCTGTCATATTCAAAGAAGAGAGCACCCATACGCAATATTTACATTTGCCTAACACTGCAATATTTATAATACAACAAAAATATGACAGAAGGTCCGTGGGAACAGGAGATTTCCGATAGCTACAAACATGTATTAAATCCATGTTCATGGTAATCTGTTGACATATAAATATATTAAAATATTAGAAAATCCTGTTGTGGCCTACCTTAAGCATGAGTGTTGAAACGTGTTGTCTCTTTTACAACTTTTAATGGCAGGTCATAACAGTTGTCTAGTGCCCAATAAAGCAGCCACAATAGGCGAGTCGATGACATCACACAGACTAGGCTAATATAAACATAATATGGATATAATAATAGAATATCAGAATGTATTTTAATACCAGTGAGATTGACTAGGCATTATAAGCAAATAGCTTGCAACGTATCAAGTTAGGTACTCAAATGTGAGCTATTTACAAACGAATATTAAAATTCTGCATCTCAAAACATAACTCGATACGAATGATAAAAGTGTAGATACAGAGAGGCGCTTAAAATTACTATATAAGCGACATCTGCATATACCGATACAATGATACTAAAAAAAATTGTGCAAAGCTAAGATTTTCGCAAGTTTTATTGGATTTGCATGTATGCTATAATCCAATACTGATAATAATAAATAACGTAACCTTCCATTGTTACATTAAATAACTATTTCTACCTCATTTAATCCATAAAATGAGTTTTGCTGGTAAAAGAAATCACGTATGTAGGTTGATTCACTTATGTTAAATAATATTTTTTAACTTGAATAAAACCAGTTAATAGGAATATTAACAATTGTAAGGTACCATTTTGAGTATAAGTGTTCATTTTACTCTCCTTTTGTTGTTATGGTGTTGGTGATACCCTGTTGTAAAAAAAAAAAAAAAAGAAAGAAAAAGATTTTTTAGTTAAGGCGCAGACCTTTTCAGGAAGTTCCTGTGGTAGTGACAATTGTAGTGGTCATTGTCCATCCGCTTTGCCTTTGTATTGCACTGCTGTTACATTCCATATGAGGGCTTTACTATACCTGCAGTAAACTTTATTGGTGGTGTAAACCCGACAGTGTCGCATCCGGGCAGACGTTTTTGCCTTTTGATTTCTGTGCAGTGCAGACAGGCTAGAACAAGACACAAGGAAAGCAACGTGGACGTGGGACTGCTTTAAGTGTATGTATGCATGGGTGCATGTATATGTTTGTGATGTATTTTATTTATTTAACCTTTCTAATAGTGAATGTTGCCATATGTACGCGCATATTTATTCTAGTTGCTGTGTTATAGAGGAAATAGTTGTGTAAATGGTTTAATTAAAGAAAAAAAACTTACCCGGCTCTTGGCCATGCTCTTCAATTAAATAATTGTGCATTTTATTTATTTTTTATTATTAGTTTTTCCTAAATGCAGAATTCGATATAAGTATATCCATTTGCATAGTGTTTATCTTTGTGGTAAGAAACTAAAAAGACAAAGGGTGAAATGAAGCAGTGAAAATAAATTAATTTGAGGAGAAACTTATATGGATTACATGGACTTAGTTAATTTTTGTTGACTGGTTTAGCTAGGAAATATTTAAGTTAAAGCTATTAATGACATAAAATAGACTTGGAGTTTTGTTTTGCTTTTGTTTTTGAAGTTTAAATACATTACATGTTACAATTACCTACTTAAATGATGTTTAAGGCGAAGGTATTTTTTTTAAATGCTATCAAATTGCAATTAATGATTCTAATACCATTCAATTAATCACTCAAGATCATATAACGAATTTCGTTTATGAAAAGCAAATGACCAGCAACTACGTTGATAAATAGCGTTAGCCTCTGAAAAATAAGGTAAAGCCTGTAATGTGTTGCCTGTACCATAATTCAACAATGAAGTGTACATTTCTGAACTTTAAAAAGCCAGACATGTCAGTTTCAGAACTATTACAGTTTTGAACATGTTAATATTCTTTTTAATTATAATTTGTTAATTCATATAATTAATGTAACATAACTGAACCTATATATATATATATATATATATATATATGATTATATGATATGATTATATGATTTGAAAACAATGATAAGCACTCCTGTCTGACGTAGATGCGTCTTTTTTTATTAATAGCATTATTTGTTCAGTGCATACACTCTTAAAAATAAAGGTGCTTCATTTGCCATATAAGAAGCTTTTTGTCTAAATGGTTCGATAAAGAACCTTTACCATCTGAAGAACCTTTCTGTTTCACAGAATGTTCTTTGTGACGAAAGAAGGTTATTTAGATTGTAAAAAGTAAAGAAAGAGATGGTTCTTTAAAGAACATTTGACAGAATGATTATTTTGTGGAACCAAAAATGGTTCTTCTATGGCATCGCTGTGAAGAACCTTTTAAAGCACCATTATTTTTAAGAGAAGCACAAGAGCAGTCAAACTTTTGTGGTTCCTTTAAACATGCCAAAAGTATTTTTGTAAATACATAAAATTCAAAGAACTGCAATACTGAGCAACTATTTTAACTTTATTTTGTTCTCTTTTACAAGTGCTTCTATACACAATGCATACATCCAGGCTAAATTATAATTTTGAGAAACTCTTTTGACGTAATAAACGCTTCGTTGTGTTCTTTATAATTATTCTGTTCTTATACATGCTTTTTGATATTGTGTGATTATTTTATCTTTATTTTAAACAAGTGCATTTAAAGAAGTGCCTGTTATGAGAATTATCTGTATCCAAGTGATTATGAGTCATGCTTTAATTTGCTCCGAACTGCTACAGACATAAACTCAGCCAGCTTCTGTGAACGATGAGCTTAAAACAAAATCTGCAAAGGGTCAAATGGGGTAAATAAGGCAACATCCCCATGGTTAAAAAGCATTTACAAATATTTGCTGTATTTGATTTTTAGACATTTAATTTTGAATAGTAATCATTTTTATTTTTTAGCAAAATGGAGTTATGAGTAGGCTATATAAGGCAGTGGGCATTTCCATTTTATGGGCTATTAACACATTCTCATTAGCAAAAAAGGGCTTGAACAAGTTATTAACACAACTAATTGGCCTAAGCTTTTTTATATTATACTTTTTCCATTATAGTAGGCCTACTGTTCCACAATTTTCAGAATATCCAGTCACAAAATGTTAATTTTTATCATTGAGCTTTAATAGCAATAGAATCAGAAATATTTTTCACAATATATGACCTATAATATCAGTGCCATCAACTTAGCAGACAATAAAAGGAAAAGGGAAGAAGAAAATGGGAAGTGCGATCTTTGAGAGAGGGTGAAACGTAACACATTCCTAGTTGTTTAGAGGGGGAATTTACAGCTAAGTAATAAAAGTTTACGACTGAATACACGCGGTCATTGGTTGCGTCAGACCACGTGGTACTCACTCTATGAACATGAACTTTGTGCTGTTGTCTTCCCCTGGATCTCCCCATCTATCGACTTGCGAGCTCGCGGTGGTGTTGAAATGATCTTAGCACCAGAATTTTTTCATTTTTTCTGTTTATTCTCTAGTTCAGGCGGATTTTTAGAACGCTCTATAGCACCATCTTGTCTCGTCTGTTTGTTTCATCGCTAGCAATGACTGACGGTCCTCAGACGTCGCCTCCTCGTCAGTCTGCTTTCTACCTATCTCTTTCCCTAGAGGGGAAAACAGCCCTGATAGCTGGAGCGTGAGGGGGTTATAGTGCGTAAATATGACCATTTATCCTCGAAAGATTACATTTTTCCTGAGCACATGAGAATGGGATCCTAGTGCCGATGCCTAGTGTGGTCTGTTTCTATACACCACCGAACGTGCGTCACACAGACAACAGCGAACGCTGGTAAGTAAATGATTCTACGCTCCTTATTGGCTTCTTACAGACCTGCAGCTACAGAATACGAAGATTTGACAGCACTGTGTTCGAGTCAAAAGAGATGTACACGAGTGGCATGCAATGTAGCCTATGTAACTGTGGCGTTTCCTTTAATACTTTATTGATTGTGAACACACGTCTCGTTGAACAAGCCACTTGTGTTGTTGCTTTCTGGTCCTATTGTTGACTTTTATTTGTATCGGCAACAATGAGTATAATATTTTTAAGTTAAGTTGTTCAAACGGGTGTGGTTGTGAGCTTGTTTTCAAATAGTCAAATATACGCTTGGTCAGGTTTTGTATTTCATTGTGGTTATACGGGTGTAAGCTACTGGATACTTGAGCTTGCATTTGTTGACTCTCCATGACTTAATAGCAGGCTATAGCTTTATAAAAATGAATGTCGGGCCTCTTACCAAAAACTGTATTCAGACCATATTATGGGATTATAGCGTGTACTCGTCGGGCTATGGGTATTATGTTATAGAATATTCTTTCTATATTACATTTTAGTGCAGCCCTAATTCTATTAATAATTAGAAGATGTTAATTATTTGTGAGTGAGATATAAATGAGTGAGTTCTATTTTGAAAGACAGGGACAAAAATGTAACTAGTCTCGTTAACTTGTACTCAGAATGATGTATCCTGGTTGTCTCCGAGTTGTAATGACAAAAGAGTGTCAAACGTTCACACAATCATTTACACTTGATACCTGTAAAGGCATTGTGGTACATAGCAAACAACTAACTAAACAATATAGACGTATCTTAATTTTTACGGAATCAGGATCAACAACCTCTCTCTCTTCTCCCTCTCTCTCTCTCTCTCTCTCTCTCTCTCTCTCTCACTCGCACACGTGTTCAATCATCTAACACTGTCATTCCTTGAGGACTAAATCAAACAACACTGCCACCTTGTGCCTGCTCCATATGCAAGGCATTATACAGAGCCTAAAGTCAGGAAGAGCAATTGCCCACATAAAACTCAGCTCTTAATTTTCATGTGGTGATGTGTTTGGCATTTGCTGGTGTAGCTATGTAGCCTATGTAAAAGGTATATTTAATAGAAATTGCATCATACATTTGTATTAGAAGCATTGCTTTAATAGCGTTCTCATCATGAAGATTCATTTTCATATATATATTAAAAAAAAACATTTAAAGAAAATATTCATAATATTTATTATGTGTGTATGGTGGCTGTTTACTAATTAATATTAGTGATAATTATTATTAAAAAATACAATTTCAAAACACAATTACAGAAACACAGTCCGTTTATTTTTTTAATTCGTTTATTGGCATCTTATTTCATGAAAATAAAAATAAATACTGACAAACATAAAGCTTTATATTGAATAGCCAATGAGCTTTGTTTTTATGGGATAGAATAATTAATAATAATAACAAAAATTAATAAAAATCAGTTGGTAGGCTACTCCGCTGAATCAAAAAACTGGAGCTGCGATCATCCTTCATGGGCCTCTTGAAATCCACATATGAGACTGGAATGGAGGAAACAAAAACAAAAAATGTCAGCAATAAAACCAGTTATTATGAACATGCATCTGCTGCTGGTAAAGGCATTTTTTTAGTAATGGAATTGTTAAAAATATATATTTGTGTGTGTGTGTGTCAGTGTGTGTGTGTGTGTGTTCTGTTAATTTGTGACATTAGAAGTGTTGAGAACCGTGATTCTTTTTTTATAAAGAAATATCAACTTATTTAAAACTAAGTTTGTGTGAATTCATTTTCTCTTTAAAAAAAAAAAGCATGAGCGGTAATTTATTAAAGCAGAATGCTTCTGTGTGGGCTTGCATATGGTTCGTCGATGTGCAAGTGTGTATTTATGAGTAAGTGTGGGACAGAAAGCGAGTGGAGGGCGGGGTTGTTCTGCTGTGAGTTTTCCTTTGCCTCGAAATAATCACTGTCTTTTGTTTGCCATTAAAAATGGAATCTGTTTAACTAATCGTTGTGCTTGTACGTATATAAGGTGCATAAGATTTATTAATTTGTGTATTACAGTTACTTTTAAGGTTAATAGCAATGTTCTAATCAGGTTTATGAAACTGACACATTTATTAGCATCTGACTATCATTTGTGTAAACTTCGAGCCAGTCTCGTGTCTGCCACCGCTATTGAATTCGAATCATACAAGTGCATAATTCAGAGAAAATTAAAACAAATTCCAGGCGAACTTTCAATTCCAAACATTTCCTTACAAGAACCGCAGGGCAATGTGAGTTCGCTCTATACTTCAAAACATCTTATTCATGGAGGTCATTACGCGGCCACATAATTTCACAGAATTATCTTGTGCTAGTTAAAAACCATAATGCAACTTTGGATCGTGTGTTGTTATAAGTGCTTAGCTGCACATGAAGCTCTGTTACAGCTGTCACGTTACAATTATGGATTTTGTTTTTGCATAGATAGATCGACATAGATGACAGGGTAGGAAAGTTGGGCTTGGATAAGAAAGCTATAAGACTCATCGTTGGAATTTGCAATTGTGAACATCCGTTACAAATAAATAGGCCAATGATAACATTCATTTAACTCTCGAGAATGTGCAGACTAGGCCATTACAGAGCACAGTTAGGATGTGCATTGCTTGCTTTTTCCCAGATCGTCATATCACGTATATTACGCATTAGAAGTAAGTACGATTTTGGCGCACATTAGTGCGTAGTTTCGTCGAGTGTAAAGAGAATACAGGCCAAACGGGATGTCTATTTATTGCCTCTTCAAACGCTAAAACACAACCGTGCGATTTGTCTTAAGGGCTGCAATAAAACACTTAAAGCTCTTTCTCTCAGTCACATCAACATAGCATCTGCAGACTAAGTGTGGTGTGTTTTACCCGCTTCTTCATTCACAAGACCGATGCCATAAAATAGATCACATTTTTAAAAAATCTCCCCATCAAAGGCTTTCAGTTCAAAGTCGTTGAACCAATATTCAACATCAAAGAGTCACATATATAGATTCAACCTACACTTATCTGATCTCAATTCCCCCAAACTACACATCGGAGAATATAGCCTGGTCATTTACTTAAACAATTAAAAGATTGCCGAATTGATCATGCTTCTTTAGTTTGCTTTTAGCAGCATGCTTATATGCAATGTGTATATCGTACTAGCGTGATGAAAATACAGGCCTAATTAAATTAAATATAATTATTGCTGTAAAAAGAGTTTATTGCTTTTAAAATATTTGAAATGGTATCTGTTCAGTTTCCACCGTCTTAAACAGGCTAATGAAATATGGTAAAACGTGAGCACGCGTCTTTCACGCAAGACATATTTTTTATTACACTTATATATTACTTTAATTAGTTTATTTTCACAGTATACATGGTGTAATATTGTATAAATTAAATCATAGTACTACGTTATGGTCCACATCGCCAATAATGACTACTAGCCTATATTTAGTGTATTCATTTTGCGGCCAGTAATTTATAATTGTATTTTTGATTACTTTTATTGCAGTCTGGTTAAAATTATATTATTATTATTATTATTATTATTATTACAACTACTACTACTAGCTATTAGTATAAACGTCAATGAATTAACTTCAGAAGATATTTAATCATATTAATATGCAGCTGTCATAAACTGATGAAATAGCACTTACCATATTGATGTTTGATATTCTCCTAGTAGAGATTTGCCTAGAAGAGTAACATTTTGTCGCTCTTAAATTTTGTCTAAAATATGACAACCCATCAAAAACATTAATCCGATATATTGACTGATCCCGCTATTAGGTAGGCTACGTTAGCATATAAAGAAATATTGTATGCATTTAATCAGTAGTTAAGCAGATTAGCCTGTTTTATAGCTGCTAAATGCCTTTTCTCTCTGTCGGGCTGGAAGTAAATTTTACTGTTCTGTCAATCTCGTGTTTTGCGCACCTCTTTCTAAACCACTGTTTTTGGCCTCACACGTTCCGTCATGTGGCCTGAATTAAGGTCATGGAGCATACCGTAACCATTCGGTTAAAACTTGTCCTTTTACCACCACTGATTCTTTAAACATGATATAAACATAAATTGTGCTTTACATGAATGTAGTTGCAAGCATTTAAGAGAGCAGAACAGTTATATTTGTATTGTTCAACAGATCGTTTGCTTAAATGATCACTGTAAGAAATTCTGTAAAGAAAAATACAAAAATAAATAAACCATATCTATTAAATTAATAGTCAAAAGCACTTACATTTTGTAAAGATGTCTCCTAGTATAATTTTTATTCATAATCATTTTGCATACCCTACAAAGTTACATGCTAAAAAAAAAAAAATGAGCAGCTTTCTGTCCACAACACAAGAGACTCGCTGCACAGCCCCCATACATTCAAAGGGATAATTGCCTCAGAGCTGGAAGTCCTCAGTTGGTTTTGTGACTTTTATGGCACCAAGGCGCGTTTGACGCATTCTTTAGTAAGATGCCCCTTCCCCCTTCCTTACTCAGGTTCTTTTTACCATTGAAATTATCAATACATTACAAATGGGGAAAGGAAAAGAACAGACGTTTCCCCTTCAGTGCAATAAAAGCTCGAGGAAATCGGGGAGAGAAACAAACGTTATAGGGAAATATCTACTGAATAACACAAAGAATAGTGTAGTCCTTTAACTTGTTGACTGACGACAATGACGCGAATATTTCTAATAATATAATATTATATGTGCATCAGCAGATTTATTCACAGTTATTTAATTAAATTGTGAAATTCGTATTGAAAAAGGGAGGGTTAACTATATCTGTGTAGATAAGGCGTAAACAGCCTTGTAGCAATTAGCCCTTGGTTATTTGCTTTTTTTAAAACAATGGGTTCTATTTAGAGATTAACATTTGAGTTATATGATCCACCGAGTAGTTGGAGTAATGAAGTTAATAAAGTTTGTTGAGTCGAGAAGAAATAGGCTACATATAGTAATATTATAAAATATAAATATATACAGGCTTGGTGTTAGTCAGCGACAACAATCAAAGTGATCTTACATGTAATTAATTAAGAAGAAATTTAGCTCGTTGTAAAAGGCATGTGTAGATTTATCTTCACAATAGCACGTGGAGAAGCTTTGTACCGGCGCATAGAACAGATTAACTCGGTGATTAATGCACAAAAAGACATAATTGATCGTTTGTGTGAGTGCCTATTCTGTATTTTTGTGTGTGTTTACTTAAACATTATCAACTGAAGCCACAAGGATAAGAAGCTATACGCTCGATATTCCTCCGCACACAGCGCATTCAATTGGCTGAAAGTGGTCAGGTGACGCTGTCATATTGTCCTTCCATGAGCCAAGCCTTGGCTATAACACTTGCTTTGCGCGTCTTAACCGGAGACTGGAAATTAATATTATTGAAATCATTCTGAAGTTCATTTGAAAGAGAGTTAGGAAAGCAGGCGGGAGGCGGGAGACGTGTGTATGTGACAGAAGGAAGCAGACCCCAAAGCACAAAGAAAGAAAGTGTGAGATTAAGAGAGGGGAAATAAGATAGGAGGGTGAGTTGATGAGAGGGCGATAGGAAAGGTATGAATTCGTATTTCGCGAACCCGTCGCTCTCGTGCCATTTATCTGGTGGGCAAGAGGTTTTGCCCAACATGCCACTGAACACGACCACATATGATTCAGTCAGACATTTTTCGTCTTATGGCACCTCAGTGACCCAAAACCGGATTTATGCGTCCCCTTTCTATTCACCTCAAGATAACGTTGTGTTTGGATCAAGTCGAGGACCGTACGAGTATGGATCTAACGTGTTTCTTCAAGATAAGGATGTTCTTCCCAGTTGCAGGCAAACTAGTATGGGACTCAATGCGCAGAGCCACGTTGCCCAGGAGTACAACCTGGAACAAGCTCGTGCAGGAACACAGGAACAGAAAGGGAACAACATTCAGATTTTCCCGTGGATGCAGCGCATGAATTCGCACAGCGGTGAGTTTTTACTGCGACTTGGGACATACCCTGCTGGAATTGGTCTGTTTTACGATACGTCCTATCAACAGAGTAGCTACATTTTATGGCCTCATAAACCACTACTAAATCATCAGACTATAAAAGAACCATTTTCCAGAGAGGGGAATCCCATTTGGCTACCTCCTTTAATACTCGAGTGCCAAAATTATTTCAAAAACTTGTGCAATAAGTGTGAGTGCGTTAGAAAAATATACAACAAAAAGTACATTTTGAACCAACCATTTCAAGAACATGCACTGTATGTTTAAATGTAACTTTGCTCTTCCAATGTACTGTTTGAAAAAAAAACACGACAGCAAAGTTAGTTGAAAGAAATATTTTTAGAATAATTATGTTAATGTTTCGCGTTGCTTTGTGACTCTAATATGGTTGAAGTGCTGCGTAAATGCATTATTTTGCCATATTGTTATATTAGTATCGTTATAAATGAAATTTGTAAAAAAAAAAAAAAAAAAAAAAAAATTAAAAACGTGTTTTAAATAGCATTTATAGTTTAGAATTTATCTATGTGTGAACTATTTAATTTATTTTCACTTTTCTCCACAACAGGAGTTGGGTACGGGTCAGACAGAAGAAGAGGTCGCCAGATTTACTCCAGATACCAAACCTTGGAACTGGAAAAAGAATTTCACTTCAATCGGTATCTAACCAGACGCAGACGCATCGAGATCGCCAACGCTCTGTGTCTAACCGAGCGTCAAATCAAAATCTGGTTCCAGAATAGGCGCATGAAATGGAAGAAAGAGACCAATCTAACTTCTACCGTACCGGGGAGCGAATCAACGGGTACTCCTCAAGAGACCGAGAAGGAGACCGAGGAGGAAACCGAGGAAGCTAAAAAAAAAGATTAGGAAACCCATTTCTAGTTCTTGAACGCCTGTTAACTGCAACGTAACTACCTAAACTCTGAGAATTTGCAAATATTAATGCATGGACTGTATACTCTGCTATTCCTTTGACTGCCCCCTCCTCCTCCGACCTGAATACCATACACGAGCTCTACAACAACCACCACGCCACTAACATATACACACGTTGAAACAAATGGAGAGATAAAGAGAGAGAAAGACGCACATGTTATCCACCATAATGTAATTCACTTCTCTTTGTATTGAAAATAGCTCATTTGCTGCGTGGTAACAATGCCACGGATGAACTTTTTGTGTGGTTCTAGTATTATCATGTTGCTATAGGCTAGTAGAAATTACATTAGATGAAAATGTATTCGAATTTAATAAGTAGGCTACGTCTCCCCAACTATTAAGCCTCTAAACAGTACCATAAGCATTCCAGAAGTGAAGGAATCTTCTTATATGCACATTCAGTGTTTTTTTTTTTTTTTGTGGATGCATATTTGTACAATGAAACAAGCACTGACGGGTTGAACAATACTACCTAAATCCTTAATGCATTTTTTTTCTTTTTTCTTTTCTTAAAATTGCCTTTGCCCGGTCAGTGTTCTGTTGTTCAAAATGCCGCTGTACTGGCACATTAACTGTTGAGAGAACATAAAAAAATACATTTCATCATATTTGTAGTTGTATGCATATAAACTTGTCTTAAAGTGAGAATCACACCCATATGAAAACAAACATATACCTTGTTACGCAATTATATTGTTTGTGTAAACTGTGTATTATTTAATAAAATTCTTGAAAACAACAAAACTGTACTGTTTTAATTTTGACTCCATCTTTGCGCTCTCCACGCACCATAAAGGGTTTCTGAACTGAGTAAAATATATAGGGCTTTATACACGGTTTCGTTTTTGAGAAAGTTTTTTTTTTATGAACTTTTAGGCCCACTTTTTTGATTCAAGTCCACATTAACAACAAATAAAATTCACGGTTACATCAGAGTATGGTTTATTATTTAATTGTACTCTTTTAACTACAATTTAATTTGTCCAGGCTCCATTTTTTAATGCACCTAATTATTGTTAATATACCTAATGATTAATGTATGTGACGACTTAAGTCTTTATTTAATAAATAAAGAATTGCTTATTTCATGACACCGTGACAATGCTTGATTGACAAAAAAACATTCTAACCACGTTTGCTTTGCATCTAGTGGCATAACGCAGAATTGGTTGTTCTGTGATAAAAAAAAAAAAAACAACATGTGGATTTTGGGATGCCACTGCAACAAATGCACGTTTTGACGCAGTGTAAAGTTCTCGTATGACCACAATAGACATGACTTATCAAATTCTGAAAAAGTAACACACACACAAACACACACTAACACACATACACACACAACACTCAAAAACCCAACACATTACTGTGAAACTGGAGATAGACACATTTGTCATGTAGCTATGTAACAAATGTGATAATAGTACTCCATATTTTTCATATTGCCTTGTCATTTGATGTGTCATAACATCGCATCGTATCTTGCCCATCATCTTGTTTGCACAAATCTGTGTGTGTGTGTGTGTGTGCGCGCACGCGCGGGTCGCTCTGTCCAGTATTAGACGCCAGATGACGCTCTTGTCTAACGGTCTCGCCCTTTTTAGCCCAGACCCTTAGATGATTTCCATACCGAGAAGTTATCGGACACGTTCCCCTGTCTATCAATAACCTCCTGGGGATCAAGCCAATTTATGAGTGGCCAGGAGCTGCACGTGATTCCATTTAAACATTCCATATTTGGGCATTACACGTCGTATCAAGAAAAAAAAGAAAATGATTTCCTCCACCTATAAATCCTGCTGTTTTTTTTAGTACAAACCTGACGTCCTCTAGAAATACAAATAAAGCCCAATAAACAAATAAAACTTCTAAACAACTTATGTATACTTTATTAGCTGATTCTATCTCTGCTGTGACCGAGTGCTTTTTGTGAGTCTCTCCAAGGTTACATTGTTTTGGAAACAGAATGAGCTCATACGTTGGAAAGTCGTTTTCTAAGCAAACGCAAGACGCCTCTTCTTGTAGAATGCACACTTTTGACAACTATGGAGCTCACTCTGAGTTCCACGAGTCCAATTACGCGTACGAAGGACTTGATCTCGGCGGATCGTTCAGTTCTCAAATCCCCTCCAACTCTTTAAAACGGGAGGCGATAAACACAACCGACAGTGCAAGGAGCAGTACAGCAGTCCAGCGTACACAGTCCTGTTCAGCTCTGGGCTCTCGTAGCTTTGTAAGCACTCACGGGTACAACCCCCTCAGTCACGGACTGTTGAGCCAAAAAGCCGAGGGGAATATGGAAGTTATGGAGAAGCCCAGCGGCAAGAGCCGAACAGACGATGTCAAAATGGAGACTACTTCAGCGATAAAGCAACAAACTAATTCGACTCAGCGTCAGAACCAGTCGCAGCCGCAGATATATCCGTGGATGACAAAGCTACACATGAGCCACGGTAAAGTTACGTTTAAAGTTTGTTTTAGAAGAGAGGAAAACTGCACGCATCTCATCCTCGTCATTGCATCTTCTTCCAATCCTGTTTTGTCGCTCCATATTTTTGCTCTTGAGTTTTATAGGCCAAACGCAGGAAATAATAAAACTAGCGGCCGTAAATTTTATGACAAAGGCACCTATTGCTCGTAAACCTGTCCTGTTACTGTGAAGAGGTGATCTCCGGTCAAATTTATGGTGAAATAATTGGTTTAGAAAAGCAAAAAAAAAAAAAAATCATAACATGTAAATTTAAGTATTATTTCTTGCTTTAAGAATTAAAGGGAGTTTACATTTTATTTATGTTTAGTAAAGTGGGATTGCAAACGAATCCTGTTTCCGGTTAGTTGCACTCTTCACTGCTGGAGAAGTAAAGTACAGCAATGATGTCAGTTTGTGATCTCTAAATAGCGAGGCATTGTCTTTTTTGCTCAGCTTTTACACTATTTTTCTGTCAGTATGCTCGTGGCCTTCTCACAGTTATGATTGTTTCATTACGTTTGTGCTATTTCTGTGCATGATACTTTATTTCAGAATAAATAAATATTAGCGTCATACCACCTGTCCACTGTTTTCATTTTTTTATTTCATAATGCTTGATGTTTTCATATTACATTCTATGGACTGTGTTTGGCAACTTCATCAGTGATTATGAAAATTAATTATATATCACTATGCATGAGGACGACATTCGATCAAATTTTACAAATAGGTAACCCAGTATCTTTCTGATGCCACCTCAGAATCTGATGGTAAACGGTCACGAACCAGTTACACCCGGTACCAGACTCTGGAGTTGGAGAAAGAGTTCCATTTCAACCGATACCTCACACGTCGCAGACGTATCGAGATTGCCAATAACCTCTGCTTGAACGAGCGCCAAATTAAAATTTGGTTCCAGAACCGTCGCATGAAGTGGAAGAAGGACTCAAAGTTGAAAGTGAAAGGAGGACTATAATAACGTGGTGTACGGCTTCAGCTTGAAAATAAAGGCAGTGTTAAGTTGTAGTGAAACAACGAACGATTTAAAATAGATTTTCTTGTTGACAACAGTTGATGTCTTTCATTTGTCTCCAGCATCATGTTGTTATGTGAATATGTCCATATTTTCAATATTTATTGATAGTGCTCCCTCCCCAGAGTGCAGGAGGTGCTTATTTGAATAATGTATGAGCTTAAACTTTATTTGAATATGCTTTACTAAATTCACTTGTATCAGTAACTAACATAATATACCAAGGCCTGCATCCAGTTACGTTGACTTAAATGTAAGTGCAAATAATGTGGTGCTTTGCTTGAACATTCATCAATTGGACAATTGCATTTTGATGGGACTTGTCTTTTAACCATTGTACTTTCTGTCGTAAATACAACTATAATATCCACACAAGGATAGTAAACCGCACGTGATGACAATGCAACACATAAAGTGTCATATTAATCCCTGTGTATCATGTTGTCTGTCAGCCAGCAGCCAAATGGTAATTTTTTCTTGACGATTATGTCTGTTTAAATACTGTGCAATCCGAATATTTTGCTCTTTTACTGTGTTTTGGGGACTATTTTTTCAGACAGGTACCTTGACGTTTGTTTCTCTACACTCGAGGATCATATATAGGACATCCTGTAACGACTGTAAGGAGTGGCTTATTGATACCTCTCATTCCAAACAAGCTACACGACCTACTTTTGTGTGAAATGCATTGTTCTATGATCCATTATTTCTGATATTCCAACCGATTGTTTTCGAGGTTTCACTGCTAAGCCACGTCGATAATTTTCCAGTCAGTAATGTATTATAACAGTAATAAGATTAATTTTTCAATAGTGGCAACATATCAGAAAGTTTCCTCACTTCTGGGTTAAAAGCCATCTGTGTCCAATAAAACGTCCAATGTGGTATCAGTGTAAATAAACTTGATTAACCGTAAAGAATATCCTATTGTTAATATTATTTTTTGTCTGTTGAAGCAACCGAAAAAAAAGAGTCTTTCTTTACACATTGCATTTTTTTTATTTGCACTCAAGGCCCTTTTGATAAAAGAGTTAAGAGAGAAAATCGTTTAATATCGCGCGAATTGAATATGATTTTGATCAATATTCGTGTGTCCATCCAAGTCTGGATGTGTATACTTCCACTGATGAGAGATGATTGAACCTTAACGCTCTGGTCACTTATTTACAGTAGCCCTTAAACGGAGGCACATAAAACTTTATGACCCCAATAAACTTTTACAGCACTTCCTCTCACCCATCAGATACTGACAACTGTTTCCTTTTTTAACAGATCGGCGGAAGTTTACACAAACATTTCAAAGTGACGTTTTGGTACACAGAACTAAAAAAAAAAAAAGAAACAATAAGATAGTTTTCACACTTAATCAAATACTGTCCAACTAAATTACGAAAACACGAATTATTTTTCGAAAATGCATTTGCAGTATGATAGCCTACAACAGCGTTATTAATCGTCTATCGTGTGAAGCACTTAATTAAAGACGTTAAGAGTGAATTGCTCATGCTACTACATTATTGTTGAAATTTGTCATTCAGATAATGAGACATATGATGCTAGTCACCCAATGCGCCGAAATCATGTAATCCAGGCCCGTGTTAAACAAAGGACACAAGAGCATTGCCTGCGTGTACAAAATGCTAATTTTCTACTGGCTCATTCTACACTCAGACATATTTTAGTTTTTAACTCACTCCTCTCCGCGTTCGATGTAACTTATTTGAAAGGCTACGGAACATTTAATCTATGTATTTCTAAAGATTATGTATGACTGTTAACATTAATACACACTAATCTCAAAATAAAAACTGCCAGCTAGTCCATTTATACTACTGTTTCAAAAGAGCTTTCATTTTAGAATCGTCTCACTCACCTATATTGGAGATTCAATGTTAATTTCCACGCTTCTTTCAATTTCTACATTCGCTATCTTGACCCGAATGGGCCACATTGCGAGTTACTGTGGTTACTATGTTGCTTTTTACACAAACCCCTCTTATTTTAGCTCTCTTGCCACGTATTTTGAAGTTTTGAGGGTTATTTATGCCAATTGCCCAAAGCAGGATCAGTGAGTGGTGCAGGAAGAGCACGTGGGGTCATTAAAGTGGTTTTTATGGCCTGCAAGACCTGACAAACCCTCAATATATTTACATCATATATAATGTTAACTGTCCGTAATCGCAGCTGTTGGCTAGTCTTATCTCTGAGAGAAAGGCTTAGAGCCTGTTAGTGTGGGTTACTTGCGTCAGGGTCTGTAGAAGTTCGACTCTCCCAAATGGATCCCAGGTGGTTGCAGTAAGTTGATAATCTTGTTTTCCTCTATTTAATTAAATATGTACTTTCCTCCGCAACACCCTCGGGAATTAATCAAGGATGTAATTCAATGGTTCATGGAGAAATTGTGTCAAGTGATGCGCAAATGTGTTCTCATCTGTTAAGTTTTATCAATTTCAAAAGTCTAGAGTGTACGTTTGTGCATATGTACATTACTGTTAATTTGGCATTGAGCTTCAAATTTAATTCTGTATATCATTATTCTTATGTACTCAAAAAAAAAAGTATCTTAAAAGCATTATACATGTGTAAAAAACTTTTGCCTTGATCGTAATTCATATGCACATGTATTTGCGATCTGGTAACACAGAATGTGCGTATATATACAATAACCCAATTTTATGCGTCGAGGAGTGCTTAGTTTGTGCATAGGATCTGTATGTTGTGTTTAAAGTGAAGGTGAAGGACTGAGAGGAGCTAAGTGGTCTTGTATTGGTTTGCAGATGAGAGCGCAGAACATGAATCTTTAGATCGGACATAATGTGGGGTCATGTGCAGGGCAGAGAAGATGTGGTGTTGTGTGGTGGGGTCATGTACAGGGCAGTGAGGATGGTGAGGTAGAGTCACATGATTAACCAAACAAAAAACAACTGAAATGAGACTAAATTGTTCATTGAGAAAGTAGATTTTATACAAAGCATAAGACATTTTTTTACCACTGTTATTTGTCGGTTTTCAACACCGGATATTCTGTGGTCTTTATTTGACAGATGAGGCTCAACTTGACCATTATAATCATGGTATGAAAAGTTTAAGCCATATCTTACTTTATGATGTTGTGCTTGGAAACAGAAGAAGTCAGACTGCTCTGTTCATTCACAATGTTCTCTTTACTCTGTGCACTGTGACATTTGCTGAGAGTAAACTCCTCTGCCATCTTCATACTGCTGTGTTTCTATTCTGTGGAGGCCTGTGATATATTTTGAGAACTTAATTTAAATAAATAAACCAATGCTTCAGTTTTGGCTTTATGAACTAATTCAGGCCATTTTGATGTGCAAAGTTATACTTGTACAATACAATACAACACAAAACAACACGATACAATACAATACAAACAAATAAATAAATAAATTAAAAAAATATGTTTTAGGTTAAAGGAAAGGACATTTGAGTTGAAAATACAGATATAACACTGATTGTTTTATGAGGGTCTGAAATTATTATTAATAATATATATATATATATTCCCATGCAGGTGAGACAATAACTTGTTATAAGAAAACTTTAATCACAAACTCAAAAGAGTTTTACTAAAGAAAAATGTGGATTGCACAATGTATCCACATTTTGTTGTTTACCATTTCAGTTTACCTTGTTTTAAACATCGAGAGAGAGCGAGAG
>NC_039265.1:17622212-17802212 GCF_003368295.1 Carassius auratus
TACCTCCATGTTGTTTCTGAACCATGACAGTGTCATTTACTTGGTAGTCTATGGGACAGTCACAAGCCTCCCGGTTTTCATCCAAAATATCTTAAATTGTGCTCCAAAGACGAACAAAGCTTTTACGGGTTTGGAACGACATGGGGTAAGTGATTAATGACCAAATTTTCATTTTGAGGTGGAGTATCCCTTTAATATGATTCAGTATTTATTTAATGTATTTCATTATTTAATAAATTTGAATTTATTTTACTTGTTTAATTTTGAATAATAATTAATTAAAAAATTAAATAGATCCCACTTACTTACTTATTTATTTATTTATTCATACTGGCCTGTTTTTGTTTATCTGACAAATTTAGATGAAGACATAAATATGTTTCTCCTCAGAACCAATGCTGATTATTAAGCTTAAAACAGTTCTTATTATTTTAATTATTACACATTTAATATTTATTTATTTAATATTATTGATTTATTTTTCATTATTTTTTTATTTTCTTTTAATTGTTTGATTGATTACATTTATAATACTATACTTTTTATTTTATTTTATTAATTTTTTTATTTTTATTTATTTTTTATTTACTGGCCTGTTTCTATTAAGCTTAAAACAGTTGTTGTTATTGTTATATAAGTTAATCAAATTCATGTCTGATAGTTATATATTTAATATTATGTATTATTTAAATTTAGAATCATATAATATTTTAAATATTATAATTTTTATTTGTACTTTTTATATTTATATTAAGTGATAATTACATTCCAGATTTCCGTCGTGGACTTTTGTGTCCCACTGTTTGTATTTCACATGCTGAACTGACTACTCTTCTGATCTCTTTACTGGGCTGTTTGTGTGTTTATTCAGACAAACTGAGATGAACACACTATAAATCTGTTTCTCCTCAGAATCAATAGTGATTATTAAGCTTAAAGTGGTTCTTATTCTAATCACACCTCAAAGTTGCATTAAGACACGCTGGTACCACAGTAAATGAATCGATGCGATAAATAACCAGAGATTTCTTTCCTCTTTTCTCTTCTTTTATGCCACAGTACTGGAGCACTTCGGAAGGCACTTTTGCAGTCTTTCTCTAAAGATTACATCAAACTTACAGTCCTGAATCTCTGCTCCCAGTTGCACACCCTGTTCTTTATACTCGGCTTGTTATCTATGTGAATCTACACATTCTACCTAATGTTCTCTTGGCAGCTCTGGAAATGCTGCGTTACATCTGTAATGTTAGTTGATTCATGGCTTCCCGCTACATCTATCTAGCACAGTTACTGTCAGTTGTTGTGGTGGAGGGTGTATTTTTGGTGGTTCATGCTCATACTTAAAGTTAAGCATTAGAACAAACCTCTAACCTTGTGTATTAAACATTCTCGGATAGTGATATATTACTTAGGGCTGCAAGATTGGGGAATTGCAAGGATTGAAAGTTTTTCTGATAAACATATTTTTTTTTGCGCATTTGTAAGGCTGCACAAGTGCAATAGTAATATTTATTATTTGGCTGTTTTGTTTAAAGGGGTCATATGACAACAACGACAAACAACAAGCGCTACTCTACACTTTGAATCATCAGTGGCAAATCCTTTACATATTTAAAACGTACTTACAGTCAGAACACCAGCATTGTCTGCTACTCTCCCAGGAAACAGTCCTCGTCCTCACAGGAAACACACAGCGTCTCCACTGGCAGCAACAATACTACTGTGAGAATCAAAGTAACATCTTCTTTCTTTGCGTGAACATCTGCGCGGCGTTCTGCAAATCTTCCTACCTTGTGACATGTGGGGACGCCTTTAAACAAAGCGTTTAGGAGGACGTGGACGAGTCTTAATTTTTCTAAAGAATATCTCTTTGGGTTTGAGACTTTAGGGATCTTATCTATTCACGAACAGCTTGTAACACTCCAAAGAGAAAGGAAAGCTTGAGATCGCAGCATATGACCCCTTTAATATTTTCAATTACTAGTACTGCTATTATAACAACAACGATAATTATTATCAAATAAATATTATATATTGTAATTGTTGTTTGTTTTAAGCTCCAGTTTTTTGGGTAAATCTGCACAATCTGGCCCAAAGTTTTGTGATTATAATGACATTAAAATTATATCTAATAATGACATACATAATGAAATCATTGCATACTATAAATATTACAAGAGTGATGCAATAATTATTTTATTTTGTTAAAAAAGTTTGATTCACTACTACTACTAACAACAACAACAATTGTTGTTAATAATTTCAATATTAACAATAATTAACAATAATAACAATAGTTGTGATTGGTACTTGTATTTTTTATATTTTTTAATATTAAAAAAATCAGGTTTTTGTGCTAATTTGTAAGGCTACACATTTGAACCAATATTTTGTGATTATATATAAATATGACTATACAATAATAATAATATAACTGTCACGGTTTTTACGCTGCCTGAAGGAATACGGAGTCGAGGATAAACGGAATAAGGTTTTTAATATAAACAACACAGGGGATATCCAACATGGAGCACAGAGGTAGACACACGTAAGTAGCAAGTGATGAATGCCCGACAAAACAGAACTGAAAGGACAAGGCTTAAGTACAAAGGATAATTGGGGAAACACAGGTGGATGGAATCATTAAATTAACAGGGACATGGAACACATGAGGAAGATAGTAGACACACCTGGGAACTAATCACGGAAGACAGAAACTGGGTCACTGGGGCAAAAACATTAAATGAGTCCAGGTGTGTGACAGTACTCCCCCCTCCCGGTAGGTGCGTCCTCGCACCGTAGAAACAACAGAGGGAGGCGTGGGTGGGAACTTGGGAGGAGGTTCCGGTGGAGGACGGACTCCCAGGAGGGGGCCAGCAGACAGGGACCACAGAAGGAGGAGCCAGGGAGGAGACGACGGAGGGAGGAGCCAGGGAGGAGACAGGAGCAGGAGGAGCCAGATGGTCCACCAGAGACCAGCCAGGACGGAGATCCAAGGTGGAGTCGACGGCGGGAGGAGCCATGGTGAAGGAAGGGTCGACGACACCAGGGGGCCGACAGGCGGAGACTGCACCGGTGGGTGAGGAGCCCGAGATGGAGCAGCACAGCCGCAGAGCCAGGGGGACGTCGAGGTTCCGGAGGGCCTAGGTGGAGCAGAAGGCTCAGGCGACCAAGGCGGAGGCAGGGTCCTGGCAGACCGATGTGGAGCCGGAGCGACCGAGGATGGAGGTGGAACCGGAGGGAAGGAGGAGCCTGACAGAGCCGGAGGGATGGAGTGACGAGGTGGAACCAGAGGAGTGGAGTCCCGAGGCGGCGGATGGTCGACGACTGACCAAGGTGGAGCCGGAGGGACGAGGGAGCCCGGTGGAGCAGGTGGGATGACAGGCCACGGTGGAGACGAGGGAGCTAAGAGCCAAGGCGGAGCCGCTGGGTCGAAGGACCGAGGAGGAGTCCAGGGCTCGGAGGCTGGAGGCGGAGACAGGGCCTTAACACGCCAAGGCGGAGCTGGAGACTGGCAGTCCAGCGGCGAACCACCGCGCCCCGATGGCGCGGACTGAGGGTGAGCTGCGGGACTGACTGGCACCAGCAGGGATGGCGAGGAACTGGCTGGTCTAGGAGGAGGAGAGAGGAGAAGGATGGGAGGAAGGACAGGAGGATCAGGACTGGACGGAACCAGCGAAAGAGGAGTAGAGGGACCAGCAGGTTTGAGAGGAGGCGGGAGAGGGAGGCTGGGAGGGAATACAGGAGACACAGAAGATTCAGAGCTGGGCGGAACCAGCGGAGACACAGAAGATTCAGAGCTGGGCGGAACCAGCGGAGACACAGAAGATTCAGAGCTGGGCGGAACCAGCGGAGAAACAGAAAACTCAGGGCTGGGCGGAACCAGCGGAGAAACAGAAGATTCAGAGCTGGGCGGAGCCAGCGGAGAAACAGAAGATTCAGAGCTGGGCGGAGCCAGCGGAGATACAGGAAACTCAGGGCTGGGCGTAACCAGCGGAGAAACAGAAAACTCAGGGCTGGGCGTAACCAGCGGAGAAACAGAAAACTCAGGGCTGGGCGTAACCAGCGGAGAAACAGAAAACTCAGGGCTGGGCGTAACCAGCGGAGAAACAGAAAACTCAGGGCTGGGCGTAACCAGCGGAGAAACAGAAAACTCAGGGCTGGGCGTAACCAGCGGAGAAACAGAAAATTCAGGGCTGGGCGTAACCAGCGGAGAAACAGAAAATTCAGGGCTGGGCGTAACCAGCGGAGAAACAGAAAACTCAGGGCTGGGCGTAACCAGCGGAGAAACAGAAGATTCAGGGCTGGGCGTAACCAGCGGAGAAACAGAAGATTCAGGGCTGGGCGTAACCAGCGGAGAAACAGAAGATTCAGAGCTGGGCAGAACCAGCGGAGATACAGGAAACTCAGGGCTGGGCGGAACCAGCGGAGAAACAGAAAACTCAGGGCTGGGCGGAACCAGCGGAGAAACAGAAAACTCAGGGCTGGGCGGAACCAGCGGAGAAACAGAAAACTCAGGGCTGGGCGGAACCAGCGGAAATGGAGCAGAGGAAATGACTGGAGGAGGTAGGAGTGGGAGACTGAGAGGGTTTACAGGGGAATCAGGGCTGGACGGAACCAGCGGGGAAACAGGAATATTAGGGATTACCTCCGTAGACCAGTCCATCAGATCCAGAACTTGCTCCATATGACTTTCAGAGACTGTATACAGCTCACCCTCAGTCGCAGGAGTGTGGGCAGGGCTTTCCTCCACGCCCTCGATCTCCACGAGGACTCCCACGATGCACGGTGTTGCCGGCTCACACACCTGGTCAGTCGTGCTCTCGAGATCCTGTTCCCTGACAGTGGATGGCTCGGGCTCTGCGGCTGCGGTGGGCTCTGGCTCCGTGCGGCGTGATGGTGGCTGGCTGGTCTCTGGGTCGGGAGTGGGGCTGGCGAGGTCCTCTATGGGGCAGACGGTGAGAGGTGACCCATTTCTCGCCAGAGTCCACTCCACGTATGCGGCGAAATCCTCTCGAGGACCATCTTCGGACGACAACGCTCTGCATTTGGAGTTCAGGCTGGTGTTGTAGAAGGTGCAGAGCGCGCCGTCCGGGTAGCTGGTGGCATTAGCTAAAAGGAAAAACTGTCTGGTATGGTCCTCGAGAGAACGTCCTTCCTGCTTCAGCAGGAGGATGAGGAATTCGGGACGATAGAGGGGATCCATAGACACTAAGAAAAGAAAGGACTGTGAAAAAACAAAAACAAAACGGAGGGAAGAACACGCAGTTTTCTATTTTCTCTTTTGAGGTCGGGTCTTCTGTCACGGTTTTTACGCTGCCTGAAGGAATACGGAGTCGAGGATAAACGGAATAAGGTTTTTAATATAAACAACACAGGGGATATCCAACATGGAGCACAGAGGTAGACACACGTAAGTAGCAAGTGATGAATGCCCGACAAAACAGAACTGAAAGGACAAGGCTTAAGTACAAAGGATAATTGGGGAAACACAGGTGGATGGAATCATTAAATTAACAGGGACATGGAACACATGAGGAAGATAGTAGACACACCTGGGAACTAATCACGGAAGACAGAAACTGGGTCACTGGGGCAAAAACATTAAATGAGTCCAGGTGTGTGACAATAACTATATATAAATAATAATAACTAGTAGTAGTAAATAAAATATAATAAATAAGTAATACTATTTCAATATTTTACAGTAAAATAAAAAAATACAATTTCATGAAATAATATTTATGAAAATACAATAATAATAATAACAACAATAATAATTAGTAGAAGTAGTAAGTTAATATTAAACAATGTCAATGAAAGTAATACTATTCTAATATTTTACTGTAAATAAAAAAAATAGAAAATAATATTTAAGAAAAATATAATAACATATATAATAATAACAATCATTTCAAAACAACCGTACCATTGTAATGGTAATATTTTTGTCTGTCTTAAAGGATAGTTTACTCAAAATAAAAATTTTGTCATGTGGGACCTTTTATTACCCACATTCTTTAAAACTGTGTGGCTATTCACATGATTATCTTCTTATGTGTTCATCCTTACGAAAGAAATTCATACAGATTTGGAACAACTTGAGAGCGAGTAAATAATGACAGAATGTTCATTTTTAGGTGCACTATCCCTTTAACTATTTTTCAAACGTTAAGCCATGAGCTGTTATTTTTGGGAAAAACCACGGCACCCATTTAAGCTTCTCTTTTATTGACAACAGCCTAGCAACCACAAAATGCCCCATAGTTCCAGAACGCAAGAGCCAGTGCATTTCCAGTGAAATCTCTCAAATGCGTTTTTCAGAGCGAGTGTTGTACCCGCAGAGCTGCAGGACTTTCAGAGGTGTATTGATTGAGTGTCTGGAGCAGCAGAGGACAGAATAACTCACCCGTCTTTTAACTGCACACTCTTCAGATCCTCCGGTCCCTCCACACACACATGCTCATAAGTCTCGTCAGCAGCCGCATCAAGCTCGCTGTGTGCCTGATCGATAAAGCGTTTGTAACGGCAGATGGGTTCATGAGTAATACCTCATTTACGTAAATCAACTCCACCACACCACTGTGTGTGTGGCAGCGTCGGTCATGAATGGATATTGAGGTGTGTGTGTTCTTACCCAAGGCCCTGCGTTTGTAGATGACAACAGATGTCACAGGGTCGTGATGCCCATAGAGGCTTTCAGCAGTGTAAAATGTAACAAAACGTAAAAATGTATAATAATTTATTGGAAAATAATTGATTTGATCTTTTAAACAACTGTGAAGCTGAGAGAAGTATAGTTTCAGTGGGTGAGGAGCATATTTATAATCATGTGAGTTATGTATTAGGTATGTTAAGGTTTCTGACAGACAGCATGTTGAAGCGCTCCGGCTGCCTTTTTCTCCTTCTCAGAAAGTGATGATGTAGTGTAAACATCCGGTAATGTGTGTTTTCCCTGGACCCCTGATTCCTGTAAATACTACAGTGTTTTTGTGCATGCTATTTTTTTTGACAGACATTGATGTCGTAATATTTAAATGATGTGGATTTGAAAACAGATGAATTGTAAGGTAATAATTATTTTGTAGACAGCAAGTGTTCAGTGATGTGACTGATGCCCAAGAGTTTTAATATTCCAAACGATAGCCTGTCATAGTTTTTGACAGGCGTGATAATGCGCATGAAAGGTGAACCTAAATGCTTTTTGCATAGTTAATTATACTTATTTTACAGAATGAAGTTTATAGCTGAAATAAATGACATGTTACTCAGAGACTGACATGTTTGGCTTGTCAAAAACTGTTACATTCAGCTGTCGGAAAATTTCGTCTTTTGAACTTTTATGG
Source organism: Carassius auratus (assembly GCF_003368295.1). Lineage (NCBI taxonomy): Eukaryota > Metazoa > Chordata > Actinopteri > Cypriniformes > Cyprinidae > Carassius > Carassius auratus. The sequence continues at coordinate 17,629,559 of NC_039265.1, forward strand.
CAGGAAAGAATTAGTTTTGATTAGGGTTGGGCCGACAGATGATGTCATCATCCATCGCCGATGGCTGATCCCTGTGATGTCATCATCCATCGCGATGTTTCACTGTAGACATCATCCGATGGCAATTTTGTAGACATCACCCAAACCTAGTTTTGATGCTGTCTAATTTGTTCAATATAATGATTTATAAGTATATTTATTAAGTTAGTATTTATTAATATTTTGAAATAGATTCTTTTTTTTTTTTATAACATTTCTGAATTACAGTATTTATTCATATGAATTAGCTTTTTTGTTTTCATTTTAATCTTATTTAATTTTAGAATTACAATATTTATTAATATTTGGAATTAGCTTTTATTTTATTTTATTTTATTTTAAATTTTACTCTTTTTATGTCCTTTTTTAATAAGGTTTTTCTAGCTTTTTAAAATATATTTATATACAGTAGCTCTAATTATTTAATTTAATGTTTAAATTGAAATTAATATATTTTCTTTATTTATTTTTAATTTACGTTTATTATTAAAGCTCAGGTTTTTCATCTAATATTTATGTTTATCCTGTTTCAGTTTTATTTCAATTACCAATAATTATTATATTTTCACATTTAGTTAACAATAACAACACTAGAATAAAATGTCCCACACATTTCATTTCTACATTCCCAAATCAAAAGTACATTTTAAGCTGAAAACTATTTATGTTGAAATTTGATTGAATTGATCTTGATATAATTTTAATGGTCATATCTATGATATTACTGGTTAATAATATTTCTTTTTGACTACAGTCTTGGTGACAGGGTCAATCAAAGTCATTGAAAATTAACTGTTCTTGGGACCATCCTTTATGAAAAGAATAAACAGCATGAAGTTTTGATTGTTGATGTGTTGGTCATTAGATTTCTCTCTCCCCTGTCTGCAGGGGGAGCTGTTGAGCCCATGCCGCTGTAACGGCTCCGTGCGCTGCACCCATCAGCCCTGTCTGATTCGCTGGATCAGCGAGAGAGGCTCCTGGAGCTGTGAGCTCTGCTACTTCAAGTACCAAGTCCTGGCCATCAGCACCAAGAACCCGCTGCAGGTAAAGCATCAGCCTCAAACTGTGATGTATCTGGGTCAGAGTGAAGCACTGGCTAGCTTCTCTATTTTTAGGTTTCTACAAGCAAAGCAAGATGCCATCTCACTGTGTTTTTAATGCTGTGTGTGTCAGTGGCAGGCGATTTCTCTGACGGTGATTGAGAAGGTGCAGATCGCTGCCATTATCCTGGGCTCACTCTTCCTCATCGCCAGTATCTCGTGGCTGGTGTGGTCTTCTCTCAGCCCGTCTGCCAAGTGGCAGCGCCAGGACCTGCTCTTCCAGATCTGCTACGGCATGTACGGCTTCATGGACATTGTGTGCATAGGTGAGAAACAAAACACCATGGATTTATCCTTTTTTAACGTTAGGACCTCTCTTTGACTTCCTATAGGCTGTTAGCATTATGGTTTGTTAAAAGTTGTTAATATACTAGGTACATTGAATTAATAAATTATACTTTTTAAGCATGTTTCGATCTTGATTAATGCTAATTTTACATTTACCAATACATTTTAATTTAGAAATTGTAAAATATAAAAGTTTTTTGTAAAATGTATTGTATACATTGAAAATAAAAGATTTAATTAAAGATATAAATTATATAATATATATAAAATAGATAGATAGATAGATAGACAGACAGACAGACAGACAGATAGATAGATAGATAGATAGATAGATAGATAGATAGATAGATAGATAGAGACAGATAGATAGATAGATAGATTTTACAAATTTACAAATGTCATATATATTATTGACAGTCTATAATATGAATATACTATTAATTACTTTGATGTTTGTATGTAATGTATGATCTCATGTTAATTTATGTAATATATTCTAATATAATATTAACATTGATGATGCTGTCAGAAATGTTGTTAGCTCATGATAACTAGTGCATTGACAAATTGAAGCTTATTGTAAAGCGTTAGATAGCTTTCATATGTTTCCGGATGAATCAGTAACATGCACTAATCTCTAATTCCTCACAGGCCTTATAATCCACGAGGGCTCATCCGTGTATAGAATCTTCAAACGATGGCAGGCTGTGAACCAGCAGTGGAAAGTGTTGAACTATGAGAAGTCGAAGGACTTGGGAGACCCGCTGAGCTCCAGCAGTAAGTCAGGCAGCCGCGGCTCGCGCAGCACCCCACACGGCCTGGCCAGCGGCAGCAGGGGGGGCCAGCGAGTGCGCAGGTTAAGGACTATCCTCAACCACCACTGCGGCTACACCATCCTCCACATCCTCAGCCAGCTGCGGCCCACCGACACGCGGCTCGGAACCGCCACCAACCGCGAGGTGGTGATGCGGGTCACGACCGTATGAGGTCGGCCCGCAGAGAGAAGCGAAGCCGCGTTTTCTGCCTTTTCCTGCAAAAGACAGCTTTACGATGCCAGGATGATCACGATTTTTCTTGCGTAACAACTTTTTCAAAAGGACGCACACGAACAATGCATGGGACATTGGCGCCAGTCGTTCCTGGAGTTTCTCATGATCTAGCACACTATTGCATTTTTAAGTTCGATTTCCTCGCTGGTGTTGTTTTTTTATCGATACGTTTTTTAAAACGTTTTGATTTTCTAAGGGAGAATGGTACATGAAGTGACACCGACTTGTGATGTATATGGTGACTCATACGGACCTATTGTTGTAAATGATGTTTACGGATGCTTTTGAAAGCCAACCATAACCAAACGATCACGACACAATAACCAGGGAAACAAGATACGAATTGTTACATACTAAAATATATCACAGGGGAGGGTGCAATAAGACATAATAAGATTATACAGAGAATTAAAAGACGTAAACATTTAAAAAGAATTTGATCTTCTCTGCAATAAAGATACCTGTACATTTAACAGTGACCTTTGCATGAGGGTAGAGTTTATGCCTCTTCGACACGTGGACATGATGAATTTGTTTTATTCAGAATGGTGCTCGTTTGAATAAACACTACTATTCATCTGCTGTTTGTCAAATGCATCATCACACAGGCTTTTGTTCGTTTAAGTGGCCTCCTCTTACAGATAACACACCTATACTCATTTTGTTGGTGGTTCGTAACCTTTAAGCAATGGCTCATCACATATAGTGCTTTCATTTGAATGTGAACGACACTGAATTACATGCATTTTTACCATATAATGCACAAATGCAGCTTGATTCAAGAGGGTCTGGCTGCAGACTTGCACTTGCACTGACTTGCATGCTCAGACTTGCACTCTCAGACACTTGCACTTCTCCTGCAGTCTTTATGTTTTATTTTGTTGAATTTTTTATTATTTTTTATTTGTATTTCCCAACATTTTATAACAGCAGCTAGGTGGCGAAGACAAGAAAGAAAGAAACTTAATTACAATGTCACTTGCAATCGCTACTTGCACTCTCCGCTACATGTGACACTTGCAATCGAAGCTGTGGTGGTGATTAAACGATTAAACCTAATTTAGTACTATAGGCCTAACGTACAGGGTCCTGCAAGAAAAAAGACAAGACCGGCAAATCCGTGGCCAGAACACCAGAATATGAACGTTTACGCAAAGTCTCTCGCTAAGTGTAAATATACAGTTAATTATTTTAATGAATATGTATATAGTATTTTCCTCACATACCGCAAAATGTGGCATAATGGACTAAGATGATATAGGCTTCTCAATATGCTTCTCTACATTATTAAAATACATAACTAATATGTACAGGCAAGCGTTAAGCATTTTCCCATATAGAATAAACTGTCTACAACTCGTTTCACGGTCTTTGTCCATTAAGCTACATTATGTTTTATTTATAATGATTTTCTATAGGAGGAAAACATTTAATGTACAATTTAACGCACTGCATTCTGTTAATCCTTTTAAAATCACTTAATGCATTTCATAATGCACTTTCATATTTGCTGGTCATACGTTGAGACAACAAGACATATAGGCTAGGCCTACTGAACTGACTTTATCATCTTAATCTGTTATTAGGCCACTTTAAGCGTTTTGCAGTATGGGAGGACAAAGTTTGCACATTGTGTCATAGCCATCTGCTTGCCTTGTAGTACATATTTCATATTCTGCTGTTTGGTGGCCACGGATTTGCGGGTCTTGTCTTTTTCTTGCAGGACCCTGTACGTTATAGTAGTAGTCCTACTAATTTAGTTTTAATTGTTTAATCACAACCACAGCGTCTTGTCTCCATTGCCAACATGCACGATTTGTGTTGATTGCAAGTGACGTCACAGGTAGCGGAGAGTGCAAGCGGCGATTGCAAGTGTAATTTAGTTTCTTTTTTCTTGTCTTCACCACCTGGTTACTGTTGTAAAATGTTGATAGATTCAAACAAAAAGTTATCAAGAACAAAATAAAATAAAAAAGACTGCAAGTGACGTCACTAGCGGCAGCACAAGTGTCTGAGAATGCAAGTCTGAGAGTGCAAGTGCAAGTCTGCAGCCAGACCCTTCTCGCTTGATTTGAAAGAATGACTGATTTGCCTCAGTATGCAGAAAGCGGACAACCATCCATATTATATTCTTCTGTTTTCTAGTTAAGTTTATGTTACTATGAATGCATGCAATTACCAGTTATTTTAAATATAAATTGCAGGTATAAGTTCACAGAAAAAAAAATCTCTCACTTATGTTGTTTCAAACTTGTATCTCTTTCTTCTATTCAACCGGCTGAACATAAAGATGCTTTGAAGAAAGTCTTTTTTGGTCAGAAAGAAGATGGTGATTTACACTATCATGCTTTAAAAACGACTAGTCCACGCAACACATATGCTACATTTCCTAATCTTCTGAAGTATTTTACTTTTTACATTTTAAATGTTTTGGTACTTAAGAAAAAAGTTTTGGTACTTAAGAAAAAATGTTTTTGGTACTTAAGAAAAAAGTTGATCTCAAGTAAAATTTGTCATTGTTAATCACACACACACACGCACACACACACACACAGACGCAAACACACGTACACACACACGAAATCCAACTCATTCCTCTTTCAACTCATTTCTTTTTCTTTTTTTTCTTTCTTTTTTTAACTATAGTTTATTTTGTCCACCTTTTTTTTCAGTGCAGAAGTAAGCCGTTTTCTGTGAATGTGCGAGACTTCCGGCACTAAATAAATGAAACAAGGTTAATTGAGACTTTTTTTTCTCACAATTCACTTTTTTTCTCAGAATTGTGATATAAACATTTAATCCTGACTTTATAACTCGCAACTTTGAGAAAAAAAACCCCACAAAATTGTGACTTCATATCTTTGCAATTTGCAAATTACATTAATTAATTTTTTAATCAGTGACGGAAACAGGCTTCCATAGAATGACACCAGAAGCCAAACACATTCAATTTGCAAAGGGTTGCTCCCACTCTTGCGAAAAAAAGAAGTTGTATAAAGTAGCTATAAGTACGTTGAAGCAATCACATTAGATATAACTATATCTACATACAATGTTATGCAAATTTCGCAGGAGAAATCCGGTTATTTAGGAATCCACAAAATTAGGAATTTCATGTTAGGACAAAATATATCAAACACATATTGCACAGTTCACACAAATTTGTATCGTTGAACAAACAGAAAGCTGCTTTGTTTACTTCATAAATAACTACACCTGACGTTTTTCCTCTAGAGGGAGCAGCTTGGCGAATTTTCCTTGGTCATGGCTCAGTATTAAGCTGTTTTCACTTGTGAGACCAACACGCATCTCCAGCTCCTTACGGTGTGCCTTGACCATGATCTGATGCAGCTTTGTTTTAGCTCCTCATAGATTATCACTCCAGGTTACAAGCGTGAGGCCTCCTGGGTGCCACTATCATTGGGCGGCCCTTGCAGAGGTCACAGTGCTGCAGGGAGGGCGTCTGTCACAAGCCTTCGCCTGGCAGATGTGTGTCCACGCCAGGAGCCCGCTGTGAGTCCTTTCACAATGTCACATAGCTCAGACATCTACACAGAGGCGACGGGGTTTAATCATATTCTGTGATGACAATACTGCGTGTTATTAGAATGTGTGATGGCTTAGTTTTTCCACATGCTTATATTTACTTAGGCGGTGATGATCCTGGTAAGCATATTGCATAATATTTGGCCTTATTTGTGGAGAATTAATATTAAGATTACATGCACATGGTCCTTGCTCCCTGGGACCATTCAGGAGCAACATGGAGGGAATTTTTTTTTTTTTTAATTGGAAAGATAGCAGAAGTGGATAGACAGAAGGCTCCTACAGTCACAATAATTTGGATATTTTTTTTTCAAGGCTAGAAAAGTCATGTAAATTAATATATATATATATATATATATATATATATATATATATATATATATATATATATATATACATATAGTGCTGTAAAGTAATTAATTGCGATTAATTGCTTCCAGAATAAGTTTTTGTGTGTACTGTGTATATATATATATATATATATGTGTATATATGTATATATAAATACACACATGCATGTATATATTTAAGAAAAATTTTGTTTATATATGAAATGTATATACACAAATACATAAACATATATATATATATATATATATATATATATATATATATAAATATATAAATATTTTTAAAATATACACATATGTGTGTGTTTATATATACACAGTACACATACATATATGTAAACAAAAACTTTATTGGGATGTGATTAATCGCAATTAATCGTTTGACAGCACCTATATATATATATATATATATATATATATATATATAAACATGTTAATATGATTGTAACGGTTTACAAACGTCACAATTGTGGGAAGAAGGAGGGGGAACCGGTGGACATTCAAATAAAACTTTTAATAATAAAATAAACACAAATCAGCATGACTCGCGGACGACTGTCGCGCACAAATGAAACCAAACACAAAATAAAGCCCAGGCCTGGTCCTCTCTTGTCCTTCACGGTCGTCGCTCCTCTTTTGTGTCCTTCCGATCTCCTCCATGGGACTCGAGACCGGTGAGTGGAGCAGGTGTCTCTCATTTCCAATCACTCCACCAGCCCGCCCCACTCGTCACATTGATTAACATAGATTAACATATCAATTTAATATCGATTAACATATCAAAAAGTGTATATATATATATTTGTGTGTTTGATGAATATAGATAGATAATAATTTTTTTGAGAAAGAGGCTGAGATCTGTTTGAAGAGTGTTTTGGAGAATAGATGGAAGGATAAATGCATGAATATCCAATTCACAGAGGACAGCTCAAGTCCCAACCTGTCCGTAAAGGCATCATTTCTTTTAGCACCAGTGGGAGGAAAGCCAAACTGGCTCTAAAAAAGGCAGCGACAATGGATTATGACCAAAATACATTCCCCTTAGAGAGATGATAAAAATAAAGGCAGCGCTACGAGTGTAGTAAGCGGCTTCATTCATCACTCGGCCTACTGGCTACTGCAGCCTCAGATTCAGCAGACTCACACACCGTGTTCTGGATGAACGTTTATTGGGATTTCATCTACTCTGCACTCCACTTCACATGGTGATAACACAGAATAAACAGCCATCATTGCACCAGAGCCAGAACACCGGCAACATTCACCAGACAAGCTCAGTACGACACATGAAGTGCTCGAAGATCAACTGAGATGAACAGCTAACATGTTAACCATCGGTTTAAGTGCTATCCACATAGTCTGATAATCTGTGAGATCCTGCTCTGATTTCACTGTGCAAACAGGGTAGGTTCTCCCACACTCACACACACACACACACACACACCATCATCTTTCAGACACATCATGTTTTGCTGACAACATTACAGAACAAATGACAAGTAACCATCCTGACAAATCAAATCATAAACATAAGTGCTAGTCGAATAAGAGGATACTTTTAAACCAATGTAAAAAAATTATACAAAGTTGAAGAGAATTAAAATGATTTAAAAGAAAGCACAATTATTTTTAGGTTTTACACACATAATTAGAAGACCACATTTCTTCAGTAAATAAATAAAGCACAGTGAAAGTTCTACTGAAAGCAAAACCTTGATTATTTAGTGTGCAACTAGACAGCTCTGTCACAAAAAAATGTATATGGAAATAAAATGTCACTTATTAAACATTATACATATAAAAAAAGACTATTTCAAAACATATTCATATGGTTATGGAGTAAACAAGACTGTTTGATAATAATAGTAAACAACAAGGAATACATTTCAGCATAAATCTGATATATATAAACAGCTGTGTATCATATTTAGCTGACTTTCTCCTGATAGTTTGACTTGTTCAGTTTCTAGTCAGTGATGATGAAATCCTGTGTCATGCTGCCGTCACTTAAAAATATGTTGCAAACGTAATCATCCCAAATATAACATTTGGGTCTGCCAAAAGAATGCTTTAGTGTTGTCAAAGAGACGTCACTTATGTATCATTTCAACACATTTTTATAATTGGGCAAGCGTCAATGAAAGGTTTATAAATATAATTTTAGCTGTTCTTTGTCTGCTGACGCACATCCCAAAGACAGCTGAAATATTTGAGAAATATGATTCTCTAATTACCAAATCAAATCAGATTAAATTCCTCCATGATTAAAAAAAGTGGCCTTTTTTAAAATATCTTTAACGTTTGTTTTTTCTGGACGTCCAGAGGCTTCTCTGCAGGTGATATTTTAAGAAACAGCCAAATGTTTTGGGTTTATGACATGGTTTGAAATGATCTGAAATGCAAGACGTGCTCCACTGAAATGCATAAAAGAAAATAAAACACTAATATTAAATATAGAAGGTTAAAACTGCATTTCCACGTGAACATCCATGACACCATCCTGGCATTTTCCATACATCATCACAAACAGATGCTCCTCACAGGTACGGGTACTGCTTGAGTTTCCTCTGGCTGAGGGGGAACGCCGCGGACCGCTGGTAGGACGGTGTGGACAGCTGCTGTTGCTGGTACGGAGCAGAAGCCGGACACATGACGCCCATGGCACTGTTCTTCTGCAGAAGGCTCAGAGAGGTCGAGTACGGCCCGGCGGTACGCGTGTGCCGACCAGAGGAAGAGGAACAGGAGGAACCGGCTGAATTGTGCAGCTGGTCCACGGCCTGCGACACAGAGGCCAGGGCTGCAGATGCAGGGTATGCGTACAGACTGGAGGCGGAGCCAAAGAGCGATGTTTCATGAAGCCTGTAGGAGTGGGAGGAGCCTGTAGGGGGGTAGGTGGGCTGGCGTCTCAGGGATCCGCCCCCTGCACGATCGTGGGATGACATCATTGATTGCTGCGTCTGTTGATTGAACCACAGAGTGAATCAAAGCATAAAGAATACCTTGATTACTCAGTAGAAGAAAAAAAAAAAACCTGATTATAAACAAATAAAAAAAAATACACAAAATTTAGCCATGAAATCACCCTTAGAAATGGTAAGCATACTATTTTCTTTAATCCCATGTTGTGTTTGCTGTCGAAACAGGAAGCTGAGCCAGATACACTACCTGTATAGATGATTAATATTTTTATTATTATCATTATTATTTATATTTTAATGCTCTTATACTCACTAAGGCTGCAATTTTTAAAATCAAAATAAACAATAAAAACAGCAATTATATGAAATATTATTACAAATTAAAAGAACTATTGTATATAAATATATAAAAATGCAATTTATTCCTGTGATGCCAAGCTGAATTTGGAATTATTCCAGTCTTCAATGTCACATGAGCTATACAATTTTTTTTTTATTCAGCAAAGATGTATTCAACTGTTTAAAAGTGACAGTAAGATTTAAAAAAGGGAAAGGATTCATTAAATTATCAAATACGAGAGTAAAGACACTTATTACAAAAGATTTTGATTTCAAATAAAAACTTCAAATATTTTTTTTGAACTTTGTGTTCATAAAAGAATCCAAGGAAATGATCATTGTTTCCATAAAAATATTAAGCAGCAAACAGCGACACTGATCATAAGAACCATTTATTAATAATTGATCACAAATAATAATTAATTAAGGTAAAAATTATTGTATAATTTTTTTTATCAATGTTAAAAGAAATTTTAGCTACTTAATATTTTTATTTAAACCATGATACATTTTATCAGGATTCTTTAATAAACAGAAAGTAAAAAAAAAAAAACTGCATTTATTTGAAATAGAACTCTTTTGTAACATTATTAATGTCTTTACTCTCACTTTTTACTAATTTGATCAATGCATCAAAAAGTATTAATTTCTTAAAAAGAACAAAACACACACTAACCCAAACCTTTGACTTCAGATGACCTCAAGGTTAACAGACATCGACTAAAAGCCACAAAGTTGAATTCTGATGTCATGTGGTCTTTAAAAAGCGGAGAGGACCTGTTCAGATGTACCTGGCTCAGGTTGAGAGGCTGAGATTGGTTCGATGCTGCTCTCTGATGCTGGTCGCTGGACCTTGAGGCCATTCCTTTCTTTGACTTCCCAGAAGTATTAGCACTTTGCTCTACAAATACAGAAAAAGATCTTAAAGCATTGGTCTCAAACTCAATTCCTGGAGGGCCACAGCTCTGCACAGTTTTGCTTCAACCCTAATCAAACACACCTGGTCCAGCTAATCAAGGTCTTCAGGATTACTAGAAACTTCCAAGCAGGTGTGATTTGGAGCTGGTTGTAGCTAAACTCTGCAGAGCTGTGGCCCTCCAGGAATTGAGTTTGAGACCAATGTCTTAAAGTGTTAAATCTGTACAACCAACACATTATCATATGACCACTTAAATATGTATATCCAAGTCTATTCAACATTCAACAACTTGTTCTTCAACTTGTTCTTAATCATTTCACATGTAAAGTGGTGAGCCAATCATAACAGAGGTCATTTTTAAATAAAAAGGTACAGTAACAAAAAAATTAATTAAAATCCTGGTTAATTCTAAAATGGTCATTTTGACATAACAGCCCTTGTGTATCCTGAATGGAAGGGAAAGGGACATGAAGGGAAAAAGCTGTAGTGCAGAATGAGGACAGTTTAAGCTCAGTATTTAGATGATGAGAAGTAAGTCTCACTGACCTCCTGACGCTCCATCCCAGAGCTGTGTTTTCACCGACGGCGTGACCACGGCTAGAGACTTGGAGTGAGTGTTGTTCTCAATGAAGTTGGGAAGGCATTTGGGGCTGAGAGGGGTGCTGGTGGAGGAGTCCGAGTCCTGGGAGTCATGCACAGTCACACAGCTGATGACGTTTGTGCGCTGCTGCACACTACAGCTGCCACACCAGAGAACAACCATTTGAAATCATGTCTCTTAGGCTTACCAAGGCATTCTTTGATCAAAAATAAAGGAAACACTGTTTAATTAATTTTTTGTGATGGAAAACTGAATTTTCACTTCCAATTGGAATTTGCCCTGTGAACAGTACGATATGAATACATGCACCGTTACACCCCTCTACTGTGATGTGGAAGTGATGTTGCACCTTTCAGGAGGAAACTTCCTGTCGTCCTCATCCTCAGAGTCGCTGTGGATGGTGATGATGCTGACGGCGGGGCTGGGTGTGTCACAGATGATGATGGGCTGGGACGCATCACCGCAGCTGTGTGCTACTGAAGAAGCCGGCTGCTGGGATGACGTGGGTCTGTGACAGAAAACAGATTTGAACTGAGTACACAGTAACATATTTTGAACAGTTTGACTTGAAATCGACTTATTTATTATGCAATGCTTTCCAATCTATCCAGACACTCGTTTAAGACACTCATTAAGAGCAGTACCTGGCTTTGCTCTCGGCATGTCGCCCCTTTGACCTCTTGGCTCCACTCTGCTGTGTTCGACTGCTGGCTGCCCCTGTGTGTGCTGCAGAGCCCTGCTGCGTCCCATCGCACTGACCCCCATGTCGACCCCTGGCAGAGTGTATTAAATGCACGCTGTTTTGAGAACTGCAACCGGTTACTAGCTATTTGCAATTCCTAAAAAACAATCAGTTTTCATGGCAGCAGCATGTTGTTCTACATTATAATCAGCAGCAACAAAAGTCCCAGTGTCAATCTGCAGCGACTTCGATTGGCTAACAAGAGGAAATACATTTGGGAACAGCATGGTGCAATATTCCAGTTCATCACTTTTAAATAGTTTTCAAACTTGGTAAATATGCTAAATGCTTTCCTATCATCAACATAAGTACCAGCGCTAGCTTTTATCACTGTAATCAGACAACAAAGCACATGTGAATCAAGCAAAACGTGTTAAGAACCTGCCCGGGTCATATTTCACTTTAAAAACGTTTAAAAATTATATTTTTTTATAATAATATTAATAATAATACAGGTCTCCAGACCTCCATTTAAGAGCAGTTGCACCAGCCCCCATTAATGCGTGGGTATTAAAAACAAAGAAAATTTAATTTTAAAAATACTATTGTTTTGCAACAACAAGTGCAGTTATTAATACTATAACACATTTATTTCTTGGTAATGCATATTTGACCGTAAAGCACTTAGCTGGAGTTGGGGATCACACAAAATTTACTTTTATTATTATTATTATTAACAACATTAATGTGCAAAATCTAATTTTATATTGAAAAAGTAATATATTCTACTCTCATTATTTTTTCTATAGTATATACTGAACTGACCAACATCTTCAGTGATTATGAAAGGAGCGCTCTTTACTTTATGCATGAATCAGTCGCATATTGAACAGAAGTTTGTTTTTCAAGGCACTATGTGAGTTTTCTTACTTCATACATTTGGGAATTTATTTTATTGTATTGAGACAGAATTCAAACCAAAAAAATCCAGAAAAAAAAAACATTATATAAAGGTTAAAAATTGATTTGCGTTTCAGTGAACTGAATAAGTATTTGACCCCCAAGCAAAACATGACTTGGTACTTGGTGCAGAAACCCTTGTTGGCAAGCACACAGGTAATCCATTTTTTTGTAGTTGGTCATCAGGTTTGCACACATCTTGGGAGGGATTTTGCTCCACTCATCTTTGCAGATCCTCTCTAAATCATTTCCTGCCTGTTGTTTGATAACTCAAAGTTTCAGCTCCCTTCACAGATTTTCTATCTTTAATTTTCTAAAAATTAAAGACCTTTCAATTCTTTGTACCGTATTTTCCGGACTATAAGTCGCACTTTTTTTCATAGTTTGGCTGGTCCTGTGACTTATAGTCAGGTGCGAAAATTAATTTGACATGAACTGAAAGAAATGAACTAACAGAAAACATTACCGTCTACAGTTGCGAGAGGGCGCTCTATGCTGCTCAGTTCTCCTGTAGTCTACCCTAAAGGCGTAGAGCGCCATCTCGCGGCTGTCGACGGTATTGTTTTCTCTTGGTTCTTGGTTCTAAATAAATGCGACTTATAGTCCAGTGCGACTTATATATGTTTTTTTCCTCATCATGACTTATTTTTGGACTGATGCGAATTATACTCAGGTGCGACTTATAGTCCGAAAAATACGGTAAGTGGACAAAATTACAAAATCAGCAGGGGATCAAATAAATATTTTCTCCACTGTACATGAAAAGTGCAAACCTAACCTAACCTTTTTTTTTTTTTGATGATTTGATAATCCCCCTGAAATGTTATATTATAGAAACATAATGCAAAAAAAGAAATGAATGGAATGGAAATAAATAACTAATAGTCAGTAAGTGCTCCTCTGCTGCCATCTACTGGATATAGTGATAATTTGATGTCTTTTTCAGATTTTATTTTAAAAGAGTGTACATTTTGTTATCTCATTAAAAACAACATTTAAACTGGATCATTTTAGAGCTTTAAAGTGCTGGAAATAGTTGTGCTTGTGCTGCACTCAATAATTGTTCTGAGCAGATATCTGTGTAGCGTGGTTTCGTTATGCTTTTGTTTTCATTTGCCGATTGATGTTTTTCTTATGCAGCAGAAATGGCAGCGCTTATGAGTTGGGTAAAACAGTGGTCACACTCACAAAATTTATTTGCATCGGCAGAAAAAATGGTCGCAAAATGCAACCATTTGGTCGCAGTCTGGAGCCCATAATAATAATAATATTATTATTATTATTATTAATAATAACACAATTAGTAATTATTAATTGTTATGTAATAATAATAATAATAATAATAACAATAACAACAACAATAATAATAATTCAATTATTTATTTATTTTTAATTAAAACTATTATTTATTTTTTTTACTATTTTGAGCTGACTAATAAAAATAATAGCAAACAACAATAATTATAAAAACATTAACTACAATAATTAAATCATATTAATTATTATAACACCAGTATCTGGAATTCCTTGTTATATAATAATAATAATAATAATAATAATAATAATATTTAGAATATATAGAAAAACTTAATTTGAAACAATATTATCAATATTTTCCTTCTATTTTGAGCGACTTATAATAATGATAACAAACAATACAGACACAATAACTACAATAATCACATAATATTTATAACTAAATTAGAAATTAATTGTTTTATAATAAAGTGACGTGACATACTGCCAAGTATGGTGACCCCAAACATATTATTTATATATATATATATATATATATATATATATATATATATATATATATATATATATATATATATATATATATATATATATATATATATATATATATATATATATATTATTTTTAATTAATAACAATATTTTGATTTTGAAGTGATACTTTTGAAAGGTTTTGTGAGATTCACCTATGTACGAGTTCAGCACTATAGAGTACAGCACTATAGAAAGGCTTTTACACAAAGCAGACTTGATGGGTGAACGAATGCAGGTTTGCAACAGAATCTAAAGTATAAAACTTCTGTAGGGGTGTTTCTGACCTCCAGCTACTGTTCTGCTGTGTGGTGTTGTCTGAGAGCAGAGAGCCCATGGGTGAGTCGGACAGCACAGGCTGGCTGGGATTGTGCATGGCCATGCCTGACATCTGCTGCCATGAAGAGGGAATGAGGATCTGCTGGGTCCCTGCTGGCCAGCCCTGCTAAAACACATACACAACCACAAATGAACAAAACCAATTAGTCAGAAACTCAAATCTGTTGTCTTTTTTCAATTAATGTGGAGCAACAAGGCCTGTTTAAGCTCGAAAAACACTCCAGAGCATTAATGTCCAAGCAGGTGAACAGTGATTCAATAAACTGAATTATGACAATACAGGTGAACTTGTACAAATAATCGTAACGCTTTTGATGCTGGACAGGTATAGTATAAATATGCAATACACACACTTTCATTTTGTCAACAATTGCTTTTCATATAGCTCCTTTTTACTCTATTTGTGGTGAATCTTGGTGTAAACAAGCCTTAAAACATTGATTTATTACACTTTGATTGACAGATGTAGCATAATGAGCATATTCAGCATGGCCCCTCCAGTCTGAGTTCGATCTCTTCCTGTCATACATGAAAAGCAGATCCTGTCCTACAAGCTCTTAAAATCATGCAGAACTTCATTAAAACAAAACAACACAGTGACAAAGTCCATTTCAATTTTCATCTCAATTACGTTGCTTGACTAATCGTGAATCCTTCATGCTTAAAGGGGAAAGGGGAATGATAGAGTTTGAGCAGATCAGCCTTTGATAAAAAGAGTAGATGCGAAATACACAAGAGAACGATTACAATTGTGAAGGGAATTTAACGCGAGTGATTACCAAAGCAATAAAGTGACAAGTTACGGTTGCCAGTCCATTTATCTGCATAGAGAGGAAATTACTGGTTAGCAGTGGAAGGAAAAAAGGAGAATGAGTCAACGGGGAGACATTTGTTACCACAGGAGTGGGTCTGTGGAAAGAGAAATCATTTGGATTGCACAGAGTCAAGCAGCCATGCTTAACTGGATAGAGCCCTGGGGCCCAGAAGAGATACAGCACGAGTCCAAGAGAAAAACGCCTTGTTAAACCATGACTGATAGGTGAAGAAAGAAGAAAACAAATCTAAACCAGCCACTTTCCACCATAAAACTTCTAAAGAAATAAGCATAAACAGCAAATCAAATCAAATTATTGTTATTAAATTAAAACATCACTTATAAAAACTGCGTTAGTATTATTTAACAAAAATATTATTGTTATTATTAAAATTGGATTTATGAATTTAATGGCAATATCTGTTTGGTACACTATCTTTTATCTCATTCGATTCAGAAATCTGGCCTAGAAATGTAACATGCATGGGAGGTAAAAGAAAAAGAGAGGAAGGAAGAAGAGGAGTTGGTGTCACACTGCGGGGCGCAGCTTTACCAGCATGGTGGCACTCTGCTCCAGCCGCCGAGAGCCCGAGGCCACTGGAAGACGCACGGAGGCCACCGTCTGGCTGGGGAAGGGATAGAGGGATGTGTGGAGGAACTGAGGATGGAGGAAAGGGTGGAGCGGTTACAACACGCTGACTTGAACTGACGGCGAAAGACTTTCCACCAACATTATCATTGTTATAGTGACAAAATGAAGAAAAATGATGTCAAAGACAAAACAGATCAATATCATTTGACAGTAAAGACAGCGACTCACTAGCTGACTTGTAACAACCGTTACTGTAGAAACTTTTTGTTTTTTGTAGCAACTTCTTGTGTCTTCCAAAGTCACATATTAATAATGGCTGGTGACAGAATAAATGTCTGCTTTTGAATTATCCTACTGATTCATTGTCATGTAAAGCTAAACAAGACATTTCGGCTGATAATACACTACCATTTGGGGTCAGCATGTTGAGGTCAGGAAATAAAAAAAATAATTTTAATCAATTGATGCATTCAATCTATAAAAAGTGACAGCAGAGATTAAAATCACAAAATATTTCAAATAAATGCTGTTATTCTGGACTTTCTATCTATTCATCAAAGAATCCTGAAATTTTTTGATCATGGTTTCCACAAAAATATATGAATCTAAACAATGGCATTCAACATTGATAATAATTAGAAACTTTGCATATTAGAATGATTTCTGAAGGATTGTGTGACACTGAAAATACAGCTTTGTCGTCACAGATATAAAAGTTATTTTAAATTGTAATAATATTTCACAATATGAATATTCCTGTTTTTATTGTATTATTGATAAAAAAATAAATGCAGCTTTGGTGAGCATAAGAGACTTATATTAAAAACATTAAAAAACTTATGAATGTTAAGTAGTGCGAACAGAAACAATAACTTCAACAGATCAGATTACAGAAATGTTGACATTTGTTGCATGTGAAATGATCCTGGTTTAATCACATTTAACGTAAATACCAGCTGAAAACACTTGCTTGAAAATCGGCTAGTGAGACGCAGACTAAAAAGGATTTAAAACAACTGCCTTTTTGGTTTTTAGTCTTCACTGTAATACTAGCTGCACATTCAAGAGGAAACAGGTGATTAAGTAAATGCTAACAGGGAGGAAATCACAAGAACAGAGAAACAAGGATCATGTAAAACAGTGTAAGAGGAGAAGTGGAAAACACACAAACGTGATGCCTACCTGTGTGAGCATGCTGGGCTGAATGTGTAGCGGCTGGGTGGACTGGTTCTGGGGCACTATGGGAACAGAGTTTTCCATTCTCACTGGATATCCAGCCTGTTTATTGGAGGTCTGCAGCCCTGGGGAATCAGACATGAGCGATTCAATCACTTCATGCATTCGGGAAGAGGCATGAGTCTAAAGGAATTGAGGGTAGGGTGTAGGGAGAAGTGGGTTTGGACAGTGAACCAGGGTCAGGTATAGGCTCACCCTGGATGGTAGGAGGGCACACAATGAGGGTTTGCTGGAAGGGCTCTGTCTGGGCACACAGCTGAGTAGGGCGAGCCTGCAATGGCACACTCTGCTGAGCCAAGCCTGGTATATTTATAGTGGCCTGCTGGTACAGACCAGGCTGGTAGTTCAGTAAAGGGACATTGCTGCTAAGAGACAGGGACTGGCCCCCCGTTGAGGCCATCTGGCAGTTACGAAAAGAGAGGGAGATTTTTAACAACATTGACTAAGCACAGAAATAGCACTGAAGATCTTAATATAGCGTTTATACTATGCTTTAAAGCTGTAGTTCATCTATTAATGACAGTTCTGAGCAGACTGTTCTTCATGCAGAAAATCTGTCAAGCTCCAAAAAAACAAAAAAACAACAACAACAAGCCCCAACCCATATTAGTAATTCATATGACTTGTGCATTATTTTTAATAAAACATTTTTTGGTATTTGAGATAAAGCTGAAATAAAATAAAATCTAAATATTAGATCAAAAACCTAAAATATAAAACTAATTAAAAACAGTATTAAACACTATAATAGCATGTAAATAATACTAATATAAAACTGCTATATTCCAAGTCCTCTGAAGTCATGATACGATAGCATTGTGAAGAAGAAACCAAAGTTTTATATTTAAATTCACTGGTAATCTAGTGAGCTGTTACCTCACGAGTCAAATGAGCTGAATATGAGATGATTCAGTGATTCAGTTGCAGCGGTTCACAAACTTACAGCAATTATATCAATTCAGAAGACTTGAGTCATACAGATTAAATATGTGGGAGTTTTTCCATCATATTTGGAGATTGGCCACTATGAAATGATGACGTATGAAAAAGAGCTTCGTCAAAAATCATTCTTGTCTTTCACAGAAGAATTAAGTAGTTTGGAATGTCATGAGAGGGACAAAATGATGACAGAACTGTCATTTGTAGGTGAACTATCCCTTTAAAACACTAGAGTAGTTCGATAAAAAAATATATTTTTTTTATCACCACGAGCAACAACCTGAAAGGAAATGCATTACAAACAAATTAAATTTCCCATAATGCATCTGTGCTGTTCCACATACCTGGCTGTGCTGATTGAGTTGACTGCTGAAGGTGACGGTGAGGTTGGCGGCTGCGCTGGGGGTGTTGTGGCTGGCGAACAGGTTCTTGTTGTCGAAGGCGGTGCACCTGCGCTTGCAGATCTCCATGTTTTGGAAGCAGGACTTTACGCTACAAAACAAGAGAGGGCGGCACTAGTGTTAGTGTCATCAGAGGAGTACTGGGAGAGATGGGGCTATTATATCTACATTATATGTAGATAATCAACTCTTCAGCAGAGCAGGGCTTACTGTGAGCTGTGTGGGAAGTGAAGCAGGTGAGCCATCGTCACAAACGGGTGGTTGAGGGTCTTGGTGGGCGTGATTCGCTTGTCTGCGTCTAGAGTTAGCATTTTCTTTAGCAAGTCAATGAACTCCCTCCGATCAGCCTTCTCCGCCAAGATGTCTGTGCCCTCCAGGTTAGTCATGTTGACCTGGAGAGTGAGAAAGAACTATCTTAAACCTGACAATATAATAAGTTTCAATATATATATATATATATGTATATATATAAAAAGATATAAGTAAGATCCTGCATTATTTTAAAGAGGAGTTCATAAGTTTTGCCTCTTTGTCGCCATCTATGTTTGAAAACCTGGAATTGCAGTTCCTTGTGGAATTATATTCCATGCTGGGATGTGATCAGTTGTCAGTCACCACACCGATGTAGATATTCAATGTACGTAGTAATCACAGATTCTAGTCTTGGAATATATAATATATGACCCAAATAAGAATTTTCACCATATATTGTCATCATTGTCATCAAGTCTGCAATGCTTTGTTCTGACCAACTGAGGAAAAAAGCATTACAATAAATCACGCTACCTAGGTGTTTTAATCTAACGGTTGATTGGCTCATGGCACATCAAACCCTGCAAATGATTAGTATTGTTATACTTTATGCTCAAATTATTTTGTTTACAACATTAGCATTGTGTGACTATGAGTATAGTGTGTAATAGCATGTAGATTTCAATTTCTAAGTCGCACTGGACTATAAGAGTCTAATCTCTAATTGTAACATCATTCTACTTTAATATTAAGAAATTATTTTAACCCAAAGAGCAAACTATGCTCCCATCAAACTGGTTGTCTTTAAAATACACACCTTGTGTAAACCCAGGCGATCTGTAATTTTAAGCACATTTAAAACTGGAAAATAATTTAATTTAATTCAGATGTGTTTCATATAAACTTTCTCCTTATTATTTTTTGACATTTAATTATTCCAGTTGAAGTGGGAATAGGCTATAATTAAACAATCCTCCATCTGCAGGATCCTCACATGTGATAGCCGAATAACTTCATGTTTACAGACGTGACGTAATGACGGAGTGCCATGCTCGAATTTCCCGTCAAAATCTATCCATTCCACTCAAATTAGAAAACATTACTATAAATTAACTTTTGTGAATCGGGCTAAAGTAAGGCGATAGTTTCGAACACTTGCTGGTTAATATACTTGCTCAAATATTTATTTTGAATGATATTTAACCCAAAAAGGTTACAGACAGCAGCTTTAAGATTAGTAATCGAAAAATATTTTTGACATTGATAATGTTAAATATATATATATATATATATATATATATATTTAACATGTGAGTGAGTTTTTTGACAAATTACTGAACATACAGCACTACCTGCATCATGTCATCAAGGCAGTTGAAAATGTATTTGCGAGCCTCTTTGGACTTTATCCCAAACTCTGCCTCGTGCTCTGTGGGAGTCTAAAAACAGAAAAACATCAGTAAGGATAAGCATTCAATCATGATGCTTTTGAATATAAAATACATAGCAGTGCTTTAAGTGGGACGTACCTTGAGTCTCCAGAGAGGGTAGCTGGAGTCTGGGCCTCTGTGGAAGAAGCGGCTGGTTTTAGTGCCAGCACTCAAGAGATACTCAGCTGGTAAACTTTGAGTCTGGGAAATGTACCGAATCTGTAGAGATATACATTAAATGTAGATTACACACCCATTTTTCACAAATGGACAGATGTTTGTAGCCAAGTAGTATATGCAGAGAAAGCTAACTAGACCATATTTGCTGTACATGATTATTTACTAGCAATAAAGTATTGTCAGTTTTAAGATTACTGGTACTGGCATCTTAAGTGTTAGCGACCCCGTGTGTTCCTTTCCAAATCTATTAATAGCCTTCTCAATTGAATTTGGAATAAAACTAATTGATTTAGCACAGAACTGATTACATTTAATCAAACAAAACCTAATTACTGACCTGATCGTATTCTGAGGCTCCTGGATACAGAGGCCAGCCCAGAAACAGTTCAGCAATGACACAACCCAGTGACCACATGTCAATGGCCTCACAGAACGGGAGTCCCAGAATGATCTCAGGAGCTCTGCACCACAACACACAAATTACAACACATTAATGAATAAATCAGCTGCATTTCACTATTTCTCGTAATAGCCTTTGAATGTCTCACAATTGGCACTATTTCTCGTAATAGCGAACGAAAGGTTTTACAATTTTCACAAATTTTGGACACAGAAGGGCCCCCATTCAGGTGGGAATTATATATTCAATGGAGGGATATATAAAAGATTTTAAAATAAATATTGTTGGGTAACTCGAAGTAAGGGTTCACAAATCACAATGTGAGTCTCATATTATGACCATCACGATCGCGGTTGGCAACATGCAGGATCCACACTTCATGTATCGCAGGGTACGATTAAATTAATTTACATTTGACCATTTTCATATGGAGAGGCACTGGAATGTAGACCTTCATTTATGAGTTTTTGACCTACACTGTACAAGACGCAAGAACAGTCCGCTATTTAGGTTTGCACCGATAGCATTGACTCACTAACTTTAACGTTAGTTTTAGCCAGAGATACCTTGCTGAAACGCAAGATGACATTAACATTCTGCTTGAAAACTGTAACTTAATGAGAGTAATGCAACAAGAAAAGGAACGTTTATGTCTTCATTGGGATTGGGATTGAATGCTTAGGGACACTTTACTGTTTTGTTTGGGTTTCTATTGCCTATCCTCTCAGAATACCTGGAATCACTGTTTCAAGAACCACACTTGCACTTGTTTCCATGTTTGCAGCATAAGCACCATAAAACTGATACGAGCTTCAGATCCTCCAATGTTTCTCTATGGCACTGAAACTTAAAGATGTCCGAGTTCTGCTCCCCGTCTAACTGATACTCGTCTGCCATTGGCTCATCTACATTTGAGTGGAGAGACTTACTGATAGGTCATTTACAGTATGTATGTCTCACAATCGTGTCTATTTCTCATTATATTCAAATAAAACCCTAAAACTAGCCAAATTCCTATATCTAAATGCCTAAATGTAAACTCAGTATTAGGGTTTAAGGGAGTTTAATAGTTTTTATACACATACTAGGATTATATCAATATCAATTTATATAAATTCATGTCTGTAACATTAGTATAATTCTATTGCAATTGCTTTTATTTGTTTAGAATGTATGTACATTCCTTCTTATAGAGCTTAGTAAATTTGAACTCTGATGCACTTATTCACTTTAGATTCTAAATCCACAAATGTAAATGTACAACCACTTGTCCATTCCTTCTGACATCAAATATCCCTTACCGGTAGTATCTAGACTGCAGGTAGGTGGAGCACACCGCCTTCGAGACGTGACTCGCTGAACCGAAGTCAATGACTTTGACTCTGTAGGGCTGTCTGATGGGGTCCACCAGCATGATGTTTTCAGGCTTCAGATCAGCGTGGATGAGACCCAAACTCTTCAGCTTCATCAGCGCTGTGGCAACCTGCTGCAGGACCGGCCGGATACACTTGAGGAGCAGCGGGCTGAACTTGCTGTGCTTGAGGAAGTCGTAGAGGTTCTGCTCCAGCATCTCAAACACCAGACACGTGTGGTTCTTGTGCTGGAAGCACTCGTAAGAGCGCACAAAGTTGAACTCGTCTGCATTCTCTGTGCTCAGACGGCTGAGGATGCTCACCTTTAATGGGACAGGATTGAGTTCATTACAGGTGTGCCTCACGCGTCCTGAAAAGTGAAGCTGCGGGCACTTTGATCGCCCCCTGGTGGCTGGCTACAGTACAGGTAATAAACCCCGCCCTCTCCATGTAAACAAATGGGACTTGAGTTAAAAATAATTATGCTTCCAATACAATTTTCCAAAACATGGTTTTGGTCATTTCAAGTAATTGTTATCATGCTGATATATGTTAAAATCTTCATTTTTGTGTTCATTTTGATTGTAATCTGATGCTATAAAAACGTGGCGTGTCATTACGGTTGATTGGGTCTGCGGGAGTTTGGGTGGGAGTTTAACGCCCCGGCTCCACTTCACAACACTACTGCTCAGCCTCTGGCTCAAAATGACGTCATTTATTCAAGATGGCAGCAGCCATACTGAGATGCTTTGGCTTCACTTTTCTAAAGTTAAATGAATAGAAGACGCGTCGTCCATCTTTTTTTACAGTCTATGGTTCATTAGATTTAAATAGATCTGTATCAAGCACTTGATTAATGATTAATAGCAAACTTACAAATAGATGCATTACATTTATCACTGCATTATTCTGATATTAATTATAAGTATTTGCTACACAAGTCTGTTTCCTCCATATAGTGTTCTGATCCACTGAATGATTGTTTCTCCAAACCCAAATTCTTGTAATATTGCAAAAAAAAAAAGTGCCAATTTTCCTTATCAAATGCTTTTTCTGCGTCCCATGATACAACAATTGTGGTATTTTGCAATTTACAGATATTCATGATGTTAAATAAGCATCGTGTATTATTTGATAAATGCTCTCCCCTTAATAAAACCTGTTTTATCTGGATTAATGTTTTCTGAGATGACTGTTGCAAGGCGTGATATCTTCGTGATATCTTTATTCGTGAGAGATAATGGTCTATAACTCGCACATAATGATGGGTCTTCATTTGGTTTAAGCAAAAATGGAAATGTATGCAGTGTTCATATGATATAAAATAGTTGCATTGCTTTGTATTTCTGCTATCATACTTAAAAAAAAAAAAAATGGTGAGATGGTAGACCAAAAATATTTATAAAACTCAGGTGGGTATCCATCTACAGTATATGTGGGGCTTTATTATTTGATAAGGAAAATAGGGCTTTCTGTCATCTTGCCCAACAGCTACGGCCGGTCTCTGTAGAAATCAATCTTAAAACGGGATAAAAAGGATGGACTGAATCGAAACTTTTACAATATAACTAAATATAAAAATTAGTGCAGGGTTAAGTTGTTGGCTGCCACTGTAATGGCAATAAGCTAAGGACTTCCTTCAAAGTACTTGTTTAGCGTACCAGAAAATCTGCCCATGTCCAGCAATTGGGAAAAGTATATGCACAGCACATGCGTGTTCATCTGTATTTAATGCAGCTAGTCTCGCGTCGCTTCATGTCATCTTCCTACTCATCAAACTATGACAGGTCCTTTACTGCAAAAAGATGGTCATTGCGACACTGTAAAGTGATAAAACCAGGGGTGCCATGTGCTTTTTTTAAACACTTTTTATAGGTTTTACATTATATTGTCAGCTCTAAAAATATGTAAATGTAACTAGAAACACCAGAGACTGGAAATGTAAAGGATCAGTCCAGTTGGGCGAGACTTCCACGTTCAGAAAAAATTTAATCAGATTGGGTTTTATTAACATCTACACAATTGTGACTACTTCTCGTAATAACGATCGAATGTTTTACAATTGCGGCGGTTTCTCGTAATAGTGACTGTATGTCTCAAAACTGTGCCTATTTTTCGTAATAACAATTGATTGTTTCACAATTGCATTTATTTGTCATAATAGTGATTATATATATCACACGTGACTATTTCTCAAAATATTCTCACAATTACGATTATTTCTCGTAATAGCAATTGTATGTCTCACAACTGCAACTATTTCTTGTAATAGTAATCGTATATCTCAAAATCTCAGCATTGCGAATATTTCTCGTAATTGTGACTGAGTATCTTACAAATGCCACTTCACATCTCACAACTGCGACTGGATATCTCACAATTTAAACTTTTTCTCATAACCGACTATAAATCGCAAAACTGCTACTTGTGACATAGGCCTACTTCACAATTGCGACTATTTCTCTTAACTGCATATGTAAATCTGATAACTGTGACGGTTTCCCGAAATTGCAACTGTATACATATTTTTATAAAACTGTATATTTTTGTTGATAGTGCAACTGTATAGCTAACACTAATTCTCATAATTGCAGCTTTACATCTCTTAATACCTCTTATTTATTTCTTGATTTACACTTAAGACACAAATGAGCTTCAGTCATGTACAGCACTAATATACAATGACTGGGAAAGATTTTAATACTGGTTAACTGCTCACCTCTATTTGACCCTGGCGGGCATATGATGGATGATTCTTGAGAATCTTAATGGCCACAATCTCATTAGTTCCACGCTTCCAGCATTTTGCGACCTGGCCAAATGTTCCCCGGCCGAGGAACTCCAGAACCTCGTAGCTGTTGGAGACAGAGCAGAGGATCTCGTGCTGTACCAGCTGGTAGTCGCCCTCACTGTGGGAGTTGCTGCTTTTGGTGGTGGATGTGGAATGAGCGATGGATTGAGCCGTGGCGTTGCCTCCACCTCCGGCCATGCGGTTGGGAAGCACAGGAGCCGACAGCTCCTCCAAAATCTGCACACTGTCACTGCTGTCCACCTCCTCACTTTTCCGCTTCAGACTGCCCTGCTTCTGATAGCCCTCACATGTCAGAGAGGTGGAGCCTGAGTCTTTTCCACGCTGACTGGATGTGGATGAGGATGAGGAGGATGAAGGCTCCGGGATGCTGCCAGTGCTGTCTGCTGTTATATACGTGTCGTACCACTGTCTGTTCCTGCGAGCCCCCAGAAGGAGGAAAGACCAGGTCGGAGGAGTTGTAATTGGGGTTGAATCCAGCTGTGGAGGGGGAGGAGCCATTTGGTTGGTTCGGGCTGTGCTGATAATAGCTGCACTCACCCGATTGGCTGCTCACGGTCCATGCATGGTTTTCCAACTTCAGTTTCTTGGAGCGGGACAGGCCACTGGAGGACACAGAGGGAGAGGAAAACGCCTGCATTTGTGAGGACATGCCTAGAAAAGATAAAGTGGAATTATTATTATTTTTAAACACATTTTGTTGTATAAAATTACATTTTTAAATAACTTTTACATGAACTGTTCCCTCCTGGTGGAATGACCTGACCGACTCAATCCAAGCAGGTGAGTCCATAGACATTTTCAAAAAAATGACTAAAAACAATTCTCTTCCATCTTCTTTTGACCCCCTAACTCTACTCGTTTTCTTTTTTATTTAAAAAATAACAACAAAAAACACTTGACCCTCTAACGCCAGCCCTCTATATTCTATTTTAATAAGACACTAACACTAGCATTCTCTTTTTTTTTTCTATTCTCTTTACTTGTCTTCTTTTTATTTATTATAAAAAATGACCCTCAAACACTGGCATTCTCTACACTTTTGATTTGTTTTACTTCTTTATTTAAAAAAATGACTATTGTCATTACAATACAATCAACTTTTGTCATTTTTTTATTTTTCAAGAATTGCATTCTTTTGTTAATATTTTTTCAACTACATCTACACCACCTAGATATTTTTTTAACTTTTAGTTCCTCAAAATAAATACAAACAAACAAACAAACAAATAAATAAAAAGTTACACTTAATTAAATTAAATTGACATTTAATTCAGAAATTAAAAACGTTCATCACAGAGGAGATGGATTCAATAACTTTTATATAACATTTATGTTTTATAAAATAATTTCCATGCAGAACTTAATCATTATTCTAATATTTAATATTACAGTTAATTTTTTTTATATTTATATTTTAAAACATCTGCTTCACTGCTTATTAAAGAAATAGCACTACACAATAGCACAATATTATTGCAAAATTGACGTTTTCCCACAATAATTTAACTTTTTTAAAGACACTTTTCAGTTATATTTACTTCGTCTTTTTGTTGTTGTTGTTGTTGACATTTTACCCCAACAAAACTGATCGAAATCACCTTTAAATTCAGAAATGTAAACAAAATGTTCATCATTAAATGTATGCATTTAAGTAATTTGCAATTTGAATCCATTTCTGACATGGAGAGACAAATGTTTCACAAACAAACTATCAAACTTTCACTGTGACAGTCAAACATGCACTGACATGTACTAACATTACCAGTCAACACACACCGAGACTGTCCTGTCAAACACGCAACACGCGTCAGAAACCCTCACATCAACTGTCTTTATGCAGTGTCAAATATTTATAGCTCACCTGTTGTGTGTTGAGTTTACCTCAGCTTGACTCTTGTTCCTCATCTTTCCAATTAGGCCTCATTGTTTTCTCTCTCTCTCTTTTTTAATAGAAATGTTCCTCCGTAAAAATGTCGCTTTATTCGAGCCGACAAGCTTTCGGGTGTTTAATATTGTTAGACACAGTCCAACGCACCGTCAACACCATCTTTACACATTAATATTCTGCAAGGATAGCAGCGCACAGAATTATGTCTGAGACCTGGAGAGGAATCTGGGACATTAAACGGGACTCCATTTCCATTTCCGGGGTGTGAAATCGAGCGCTGATTGGTCGGACGCGTGTCACATGGTGCATAAATAAGCGATCTAGACTTGTTAGTTATGAACAGGTCATGACATGTAGCTGCGGCACAGTTTGATGCAGTATTCTAACCACACTGTTTTCCGTTTCTGTGTTGTATAAAAAATGTTACATCCACAAAATCAAATATATTATATATTTTTTTTTATAACCTAAGATGTTTCGTCTATTTGACTACTTCTTTATGTTTAAAGTGTTAATAAAATTGGAATGTGATGGGTGTCGAAAAGATTTTCAGTTAAAACGCTCATATCTACATAAGTTTCTTATGTTTATAATGCATGTATTGAGATATGCATGAATGACGGTCTTAAATGAAAAATCCAAATAGTAACCGATTTCAAAAAGTGCTTGTAATTAGATGAAACTACACTTTAAAATACTCATGATCAGACTAGTTACTTTTTTTAATCGATTTTGCTTTTCATTAAACTCACTGCTTTTCATTTAAAATTATGTAAAATTATGTTTAATGCACTTTGTTTTGTTCATACAGCAAGGTTCTTAAAAATACATTGATATTTGCATGGTGTTAATATAAAATTAGATACTTCAGAGTAATTTTTCATTCAATTTCCAGAAAATATTCTTACACATACTTCCAAGACTGACATCAGTAGTAACTATGAATATGTATAGTTAGTATTTGGTAATTTAAGGCAATTTTTTCATTTTAATGGACTTGGGAGTGTTCAAATGCAATTACATCTCAGTGGCTGTGAATAACGTCTATAACGTATATAGTAACATGAGGCATGAGGTTAAGAAGTGTTTTGTCTCTGGGTATTGTAACTGAATTTGTTTATATTACATCACTGTGTTTTGTCAAATGGCAAGAACTGAATTTGA
The DNA here is from genome assembly GCF_003368295.1 of Carassius auratus. Classification (NCBI taxonomy): domain Eukaryota; kingdom Metazoa; phylum Chordata; class Actinopteri; order Cypriniformes; family Cyprinidae; genus Carassius; species Carassius auratus. The sequence goes on from NC_039265.1 coordinate 17,657,937, forward strand.
TTCACACACGAAGGACCGCTTTCTTTAACAGAATATTATTTATTCAAAATGTAAACACAACATGACTACCTCTGATTACACACCCCTCTAAAGGAAAGGATATCGATCAACAGTGATCATGGAGGTGCTGAAGAAAGTATTACTGCTAGTATTTGGGACATCAGAACACTTTAATTGGGGGTGACCAGAGTATACCGGTACAAAGAGAGTAATAATTCCCTCCGAATGATCAGCGATGTGACCATTCTGACCCAGAAAGAGATGTTTCGCGGTGCATGTAGGTCTCAGTAATCTAGCCTTAGATTTGTGAGTCTTTGTTGTGAATTATTTGTGCAACTCAAAGTATGAATGAGCACAACCAAAGATCTTACAGTACAACAGGAAAAGTAAGAATTTAATGCATATTTGCCTGTCTATGTTTATAAGAAAAATTTACTTGATATTTCAATTCATTAAGAATTATTGCATAAATCACAACCCTTGAAAAGAAAAGAAGTGCTGTGTATCGTGAAAGCCAGATAGTGCTGACAATCCTACATATTGCACAAAAACAATTTATAGTGTTACATGGCCTGAAAAAAAAAAACAAGTTCATATGCTTTTCTTCTAGCAGACAGTGACCCCCTTTCGAAAGAAAATTAATGTACACTTGAGCGCTGCATCACAGAGAAACAAGAGACAAATAATTCATTTCACACCGCTTCTTTCCTGGCCTAACTGGTTGTTACGGTTGGCGTAGCGCAAGCAAGCACAAATGCATTTAAGAAAACTCTCTGTTGGAAAAGCGTGTTTACAGCCGAGCCATTTCCATCAAATAAAATAATCAAGGATTTGGGTCACAGCAGTAAATGGTGCGACACCCTTCAGAAATGTATTTTATTCTGCTGTTGCGGTTTTTAAGGAATGATTGGCCTTTTTTTAACTTTTTTAATCTTTCACATAAAAACTATACGCACGGATTCTAAAATCGTCCAGTTTATTGAGAAATGTGAAAAACAACAAATGCTGATTCAGACCCTAAAAAAAAGCCCACTCCGATTAATTTCATGGTCGCATGACGTTGGCTTCTTCTGGGAATTGGGTAAGGTAGAAAATGAGCTCGTTTTAACATTTCCTTACATGTTAATAAAGCCATCATTTCACGTGACCTTGACCTTTAAGTGGCCGTGTTACACAGGATCTGGTTGTCACCACTACGGAGGAAATCACCAAGCTCTCAATTTCATTTAACGGGACACTGCTTCATTTTATTTGGTTGTGAGAAAACCCTTTTGATTTCTCGCCACCTATTTTGGTCGTGAGAACAGCACCAGCCTTTCTTTCGTCCCTCCCGTCTGTGTTTCTCATTGGGCGATTCATTCCTGCGCGATGCTCCGCAGAACGTACTTGACTGTGTAGGCGAAAGCAGCGAAACCTACGATGACAAACAAATTAGCGAGCGCTCCACCCAGGAGTCCATGGTTTCGGTTGACCTGCTGGAGGTCGGGTGGGTGGGCCGCGCCGGGGGGCAGGTGCCCGTTGATGGGCATGTGCCCGTTTTGCGCATGATGGGCTTCGCCGTCCGGCACCACGTCAGGGAGGGGCAGCGCCTGTGAGCGGGACCTGAGCTCCTCCTGCATACGCTGCTTCTGCTTGATTTCCTGTATTAACATATTTGATATTTGTTAAAAGCATGTGTTTACTGCTCATGCATACATCTGTGAGGAACTCTGGCACGGTACTTACTTCAACAACATCTGGAAACAGTTCACAGAAGACTTTGTCCTTGATGTTGAATGCAAGACTCTGGGAGGCCAACTGTCTTTTCTGCAGGGAACACATTAAAAGCAAACATGCCATTAAAATTTATTCCATATATGTACTTTGTGCATGTTTACGCATAAGGGCAAATTACAAGAACTTAAGGGTTAGTTCACCCAAAAATCATTCCATTCCTTCAAAAACACAAATTAAGATCTCTGACCCTCCCATAGACAGCAATGCAACTGCAATGTTCCCAGGTACAGAACTGTAGCAAGGACATCAGTAGAATAGTCCACGTGACATCAGTGGTTCATCAGAAGCTACGAGAATACTTTTTGTGCGCAAAGAAAACTCGATGTCCTTGCTACATTTCTGGACCTGGAAAAACATTGCTGTTGCATGGCTGTCTACAAAGGGTCAGAGAGTTCTCAGACTTCAACTAGAATATCTTAATTTCTGAAGATGAACAAAGGTCTTACGGGTTTGGAACAACATTATTAATGACAGAATATTCATTTTTGGGTGAACTAAACCTTTAGAAATAGTTCATATTAAAATAATAATAATAATAATAATAAAAATGCTTCATAACCTTTTTGAAAAATGTAATCTGGTATGCAATGGTCACTTTTAAATATGCTATTCATTTCTGAACCATAAAATCAAGTTCTAATCCACACAAAAAAATAATCAAATGGCCTAGTAGTGAGTTTAAATAGTAATATACTTCATTATATTCTAATATAGGCATTAGTATGGCTTTACAATAACAAAAGAGCTCTGAAAATCCGTGAAGAATAGACCCAGCTGTATCCTAAAATAGCTTCATATCTTGTGCATAATTTATTGACCGTTATTAGTATTTTATTTTGATTTGATTTAGTAAATCAGATCATTCATAAAGTACTTCAAATAAAAAGCTCTGAGGGTTTAATATGATAAGAAAAACAATTAGACTCCATTTAAAAAAATAAATAATAAAAAAAAAAAAAAAATTAAGTGCTAATTTATTCCTTCAATACATTTTTTAAAATGGCACTGGTGTGTATGTCTCTTAAGTCTCTTGATCAGTGAAATGCTTAAAGCGTTTGCCTGTGATTTTAAATCAGCGTCAGACTCACTGTGAAGTCAGACGTTTCGATACTGCCGAGAGTCGGCCCTTTTTCAACCATGAAGCTCAGGAGGCCGGTTAAGATGGTGGATACGGACCACGCCGGGTTCCACGTGTCAGGGTGAAAATCTGTGATTGAAAGACACAACCTGAAAGAGAAAGAGAACGCAACTCATTATGCAGGAATTGTGAACAGTGCTGTTCTTCTGAGCTGAATGTCTGAGACTTTTAAAGAAGCCGATGTAGATGCTGATCATCAACTCAGTGTTCCAACGGAGCAAAAAAAAATGACAGTAACAACTCGGATGTTAAATAAGAGATGGCAAACTTAGTTTACATTTAGCAGCAGATGGATGTTCTAATGAAAGATTCTTATCACACAGTAAACACTTCATAAAAGCAGTAAGGCACTGATGTCATGCCTAACCAGAAACTGGAGCTGTAACTATTTTTCAAATAAGCTTACATACCTTAAATAAAGGGCTTAAAAAGAAAGTGAAAGTCTGAGCTTGTGTACCTTGTATTACATTTAAATCTGCCGTTGGGTGTGATCATGTATATGCTTGGGGGTTTGAACGGGAACTCCCGTGGGAAAATGAGCTTGCCATGATAGTAGCCACCTATGAAATACAAAAGACAAGTCAAAAGGAAGCAAAAACTGCACAGTGTATAAAAGGAAGTGCAAATGTGAAATGAAAGGAGGAAATAACCTTCATATGGAGTTTTCTCAGGGCCACGTACTAGATAATGCCTGAAAGAGAAAGAAGGCCAGGGATGTGATAGCATCTAATCGTGTAATGTCTTTCATGTAGATCATTCTATGTGATAAAAGTCCTGTCAAATGTTTTTTTTTTTTTTTCTTTTTACATACAAGAAAAGCATATAGTGAGTGTCAATGGGCAGTCAAGCTCCAAAAAGCACCATCAAAGTAGTGCATACAAATAGTTCACTTCATATATATTAATATTAGCCCAAATCCTCACACAAAGGCATCATTCTGCTTCAGAAGATTAGGAATGTATCGTCTGTCATTATAGACCACTTTCATGGTGCTTTTGTAACGTTTTGGGAGCTTGACAGCATCCTTCTTTATTATTATATTATTATATCTCTATTATAATCTTTCATTGAACGGAAGAACATTCTGCTAAATACAGTATAAACAATCATCTGCTAAATAGAATATAAATCATGAAATCGATTATAAAAGTCTCCTTAAAAGGATAAAGCTCTTGATGATGCTCCAAACTTTAACAAACAATAAGTCACATAAAATACAACACTACACTTATACATTATTGGTCAAATGCTTGGAATAATTACGTTTTTTGGTTAATGTTTAATAAATAAGTATCTCATGCTCACCAATGCTGCATTTATTTGATGATAAAAGTATTCTTATATTCTGATTTGTTACTTAATTATTACCAACTAATTATTAGTGCTCAAATATTAATTATCAGCAGTTATCATTAATATCAGATTTTTGCAGCTTATAATTTTTGTGGAAAACAAGTAAAAAAAAAAAACAGCATTTATTTAAAATAGAAATCTTTAATAATAAGTAATAATAATAAAATATTTAGTCCTATTTATATGAAAATTAATCAGATTTTAAAATTTTAAATTGGTTTTAAATTGCAAGACTATTTCACAAAAGTACTATTTTTACTGTATTTTTCTATTAAGTAAATAGAGCCATGGCGAGCATAAGAGAGTTCTTTCAAAAACATTACAAAGTGTACATTATTGAGGCATGTTTGGTAGCGTGTGTATATATATATATATATAGATAGATAGATAGATAACAAAATAATATAAGAAATGTTTATTTTTTATTTTATTTTTTAATGTACCATTCCAGAATGTTGGAGGGCAGAGGTTCAGCACAGATATACGGCACTGGATCTTTCTTGATGCGAAGGTAATCCTGTTTTAACCGCTGTGTTGCTGTGGTTGGGGCCCTCTTGTTTAAGTTGTTGCTCATCTGTGAAATGACACGGAACTCTGAGTTACATAACACAACCTCAACACATTCATAAATGTGACTAATAAGCAAAACAGAAGACTTACAAGTATATACTAAAGCCTGAAACACATCAACACAACTCATTTATTAATTACTAGCATGCTGTTACGATTGTCAATAAGCAGCTTGACACGCGTTAACATGAACTGAGAGTACAGTAATCTTAGATTTGATTACACAACGGCAGACAGTCAAGAACTGTTTTGCTATTTAAAACAACATGGTATATGTTTACTGTGCGGTACTTAACACCTCAAGAGTCAGCAACTGTAGCCAAAATATGACAATCCCAGTGACAAACGGATGTAAAGAGGACTAAAGTAAACAACGACGACGACATGAGTAAACACAGCGCTTAAACAGAGACAAGGAGTGAGTTTCAAAACAGAGTGAGCTGCCCATCGAGACGCGTTCTAAACGTTCAGTTATATATCATAATGACAACAGATGCTGTCTAGATAGAGAGTTTACTAGGTTTTAAAACACAGCCTGACACACCGAAAGGGGATTTTCAACGGTTCAGTCTCACCTCTTTCAACGCCCTCCACGGGATCGACCACGGTCAAACTGGGATGATATATCAATATCCCGTCTATTTCAGAGTGAATACGCGCTTGATAAACTTTCAAAAATAACAAAAACGTAGCTCTACGGCTGAGGTGAAATTGTCATCTGTTCCCCATACCAATATGGCTGCCGAAACACCAGGAAGTGACGAGGTAAAAAGGAAAATAAAAGTTCTGAAAAGCGTTCGGCTGCCTTTCAAAAGAAATGTCTGACATTAGGCTGACGAAACTAGACGAGTTACAATGGGATTTTTTTAATAAATGTTTGAAATAAATACATAAACATTTGTACAGTACAGCATTGTATGCAGTATGTCGCCGAATAATACATTCATCAACATATAACACATGAGAATAGTACATGTATTAATTTATTTATTTAAAACACTAGTTATACTGTGTAGCAGTCAGTAACTACAGTGATTTTAAGTTTTGGGGGTAACCAGAGTAACGCATTACAAGTAATGCGAGTTATGTAATCAGATTACTTTTTTCAAGTAACTAGTAAACTAACGCATTACTTTTTAATTGAAAAGAAAAATAAAATAAAATACAAATTTTCAAAAAAAAGTAACTCTAGTACGCTGTATGTACATTAATTCATCCCACTCACAAAAAAAAAACCATTTGGTATTTATCAAAATTAATTAAAACAGTGAATTGCAAACTCTGCATATGATGCAAATCTGCAATAATTAAACATGATAAATAACACAAATGTATCTAATCCCATTTTATTAACTAATATCTTTGTTGCTGACCTTTGATGATCCAGTTCAACCATAATAATAAGCAAAAATGACTTTAGATAAACCAACAAATGTGTTTCATTGTTTTTATTGCCAAAGAGTGTTGAATCTTCTTCTTCATACATACAGACCTGAATTTACTTTTCCTTCCACCTGAGGTTTATTCATCACACTTTATGGTGTGGAAGGCCTTTTACATTTTCTATAAACAGAACTTCTTATATTAAAAACAATCAAGCCCTGCTCATATTTAAAAAGTAACACAAAAGTAATGTAACTTTTTTAGAGAGTAACACAATATTGTAATGCATTACTTTTAAAAGTATATTTCCCCAACACTGGTGATTTTGGTCTAATGAACCGACAGAGTCATTAATTCGGGAATCAGAATACACTGCTCGACCGTGTGTTAACGAGTCACTTTGTTCAGGAATCAGACTGTGTTTATGATTCACTGTAAAGAACTGGCTCATAAAAGTCAATCAATCAATCAATCACCTTTATTTATATAGTGCTTTAAACAAAATACATTGCGCCAAAGCACTGAACAACATTCATTTGGAAAACAGTGTCTCAATAATGCAAAATGATAGTTAAAGGCAGTTCATCATTGAATTCATTGATGTCATCTCTGTTCAGTTGAAATAGAGTCTGTTTTAATTTGCAATCAAGTCAACGATATCGCTGTAGATGAAGTGACCCCAACTAAGCAAGCCAGAGGCGACAGCGGCAAGGAACCGAAACTCCATCGGTGATAGAATGGAGAAAAAAACCTTGGGAGAAACCAGGCTCTGTTGGGGGGCCAGTTCTCCTCTGACCAGACGAAACCAGTAGTTCAATTCCAGGCTGCAGCAAAGTCAGATTGTGCAGAAGAATCATCTGTTTCCTGTGGTCTTTTCCTGGTGCTCCTCTGAGACAAGGTCTTTACAGGGGATCTGTATCTGGGGCTCTAGTTGTCCTGGTCTCCGCTGTCTTTCAGGGCAGTAGAGGTCCTTTCTAGGTGCTGATCCACCATCTGGTCTGGATACGTACTGGATCCGGGTGACTGCAGTGACCCTCTGATCTGGACACAGACTGGATCTGGTGGCCACGGTGACCTCGGAACAAGAGAGAAACAGACAAATATTAGCGTAGATGCCATTCTTCTATTGATGTAGAAAGTACGGTGTTATGTGAAGTGTTCCGGTTCCAGTTTACCTAATTAATGCAGCCTAAAAATCCTTTAACGGATTTGGATATTAAAAGCATATTAGTATGTTATGTGTATGCCAGGTTAAAGAGATGGGTCTTTAATCTAGATTTAAACTGCAAGAGTGTGTCTGCCTCCCGAACAATGTTAGGTAGGTTATTCCAGAGTTTAGGCGCCAAATAGGAAAAGGATCTGCCGCCCGCAGTTGATTTTGATATTCTAGGTATTATCAAATTGCCTGAGTTTTGAGAACGTAGCGGACGTAGAGGAGTATAATGTAAAAGGAGCTCATTCAAATACTGAGGTGCTAAACCATTCAGGGCTTTATAAGTAATAAGCAATATTTTAAAATCTATACGATGTTTGATAGGGAGCCAGTGCAGTGTGGACAGGACCGGGCTAATATGGTCATACTTCCTGGTTCTAGTAAGAACTCTTGCTGCTGCATTTTGGACTAGCTGTAGTTTGTTTACCAAGCGTGCAGAACAACCACCCAATAAAGCATTACAGTAGTCTAACCTTGAAGTCATAAATGCATGGATTAACATTTCTGCATTTGACATTGAGAGCATAGGCCGTAATTTAGATATATTTTTGAGATGGAAAAATGCAGTTTTACAAATGCTAGAAACGTGGCTTTCTAAGGAAAGATTGCGATCAAGTAGCACACCTAGGTTCCTAACTGATGACGAAGAATTGACAGAGCAACCATCAAGTCTTAGACCATTGGTCTCAAACTCAATTCCTGGAGGGCCACAGCTCTGCACAGTTTTGCTCCAACCCCAATCAAACACACCTGATCAGGCTAATCAAGGTCTTCAGGATTACTAGAAACTTCCAAGCAGGTGTGATTTGGAGCTGGTTGGAGCTAAACTCTGCAGAGCTGTGGCCCTCCAGGAATTGAGTTTGAGACCACTGTCTTAGACAGTGTTCTAGGTTATTACAAGTAGAGTTTTTAGGCCCTATGATTAACACCTCTGTTTTTTCTGAATTTAGCAGTAAGAAATTACTCGTCATCCAATTTTTTATATCGACTATGCATTCCATTAGTTTTTCAAATTGGTGTGTTTCACCGGGCTGCGAGGAAATATAGAGCTGCGTATCATCAGCATAACAGTGAAAGCTAACACCATGTTTCCTGATGATATCTCCCAAGGGTAACATATAAAGCGTGAAGAGTAGTGGCCCTAGAACTGAGCCTTGAGGTACTCCATACTGCACTTGTGATCGATATGATACATCTTCATTCACTGCTGCGAACTGATGGCGGTCATATAAGTACGATTTAAACCATGCTAATGCACTTCCACTGATGCCAACAAAGTGTTCAAGTCTGTGCAAAAGAATGTTGTGGTCAATTGTGTCAAACGCAGCACTAAGATCCAATAAAACTAATAGAGAGATACACCCACGATCAGATGATAAGAGCAGATCATTTGTAACTCTAAGGAGAGCAGTTTCAGTACTATGATACGGTCTAAATCCTGACTGGAAATCCTCACATATACCATTTTTCTCTAAGAAGGAATATAATTGTGAGGATACCACCTTTTCTAGTATCTTGGACAGAAAAGGGAGATTCGAGATTGGTCTATAATTAACTAGTTCTCTGGGGTCAAGTTGTGGCTTTTTTATGAGAGGCTTAATAACAGCCAGTTTGAAGGTTTTTGGGGACATGTCCTAATAACAATGAGGAATTAATAATAGTCAGAAGAGGACCTATGACTTCTGGAAGCACCTCTTTTAAGAGCTTAGATGGTATAGGGTCTAACATACATGTTGTAAGTTTAGATGATTTAACAAGTTTATACAATTCTTCCTCTCCTATAGTAGAGAATGAGTGGAACTGTTCCTCAGGGGGTCTATAGTGCACTGTCTGATGCGAAACTGTAGCTGACGGCTGAATGGTTGCAATTTTATCTCTAATAGTATCGATTTTAGAAGTAAAGTAGTTCATAAAGTCATTACTGCTGTGGTGTTGGCAAAATGTCAACACTTGTTGAGGCTTTATTTTTCGTTAATTTAGCCACTGTATTGAATAAATACCTGGGGTTATGTTTGTTTTCTTCTAAAAGAGAAGAAAAGTAATCAGATCTAGCAGTTTTTAATGCTTTTCGGTAGGATATGCTACTTTCCCGCCAAGCAATACGAAATACCTCTAGTTTTGTTTTCCTCCAGCTGCGCTCCATTTTTCGGGCTGCTCTCTTTAGGGTGCGAGTATGCTCATTATACCATGGTGTCAAACTGTTTTCCTTAACCTTTCTTAAGCGTAAAGGAGCAACTGTATTTAAAGTGCTAGAAAAGAGAGAGTCCATAGTTTCTGTTACATCATCAAGTTGTTCTGAGGTTTTGGATATGCTAAGGAATTCGGATACATCAGGAAGATAACTTAAAAAGCAGTCTTTTGTGGTAGAAGTGATGGTTCTTCGATACTTGTAACAAGAAGTAGAATTTACAATTTTGGCTATATGAAGTTTACACAGAACTAAATAATGATCTGAGATATCATCACTTGGCTGAATAATTTCAACACTATCAACATCAATTCCATGTGACAGTATTAAATCTAGAGTATGATTTCGACAATGAGTAGGTCCTGAAACGTGTTGTCTAACACCAATAGAGTTCAGAATGTCTATAAATGCTGATCCCAATACATCTTTTTCATTATCGACATGGATATTAAAATCACCAACTATTAAGACTTTATCTGCAGCCAGAACTAACTCAGATGTAAAATCACCAAACTCTTTAATAAAGTCTGTATGGTGCCCTGGTGGCCTGTATACAGTAGCCAGTACAAACATAACAGGGGATTTATCATTAACATTGGTTTCTCTGGATAATGTTATATGAAGCACCATTACTTCAAACGAGTTATACTTGAAGCCTGCCCTCTGAGAAATCCTGAAAACGTTATTATAAATTGAAGCAACACCTCCCCCTTTGCCTTTTAGACGCGGCTCGTGTTTATAACAATAATCTTGGGGGGTGGACTCATTTAAAATAATGTAATCATCAGGTTTTAGCCAGGTTTCTGTCAAGCAGAGCACATCTATATTATGATCAGTTATCATATTATTTACAAAAAGTGTTTTCGTAGAAATGGATCTGATATTCAATAAGCCAATCTTTATCATTTGTTTATCCATATTGCATTTGTTTTTTATTTGTTGAACCTCAATTAAATTGTTAACCTTAACTTGGTTTGGACGTTTTTTGTATTTTCTAGTTCGTGGAACAGACACAGTCTCTATAGTGTCTAAAAAGTAATTGTTTCAGAGTTCGGACAAAGACTACAAAATACACTATGCCTTAAAGGGCATTTGGTTTGGACAACCCTATATGTCTTTGATTCATTTTAAGAACAAACTCACAAGAGCAGGGGCGGATTAAAGGTTATGGCCAATTTGAAAATTTACGTGCGCGAATCTTTCGTGATTCGTGATCCCGCTCCGAACTCCCGAACTGATTCAAATGATTCGCAAACCCGCTTTGAGCTCCCGAACTGACTCAAATGATTCGCGAACCCGCTCCGAACTCCCAAACTGACTCAAATGATTCGCGATCCCCATAACTGACTTAAATGATTCGCGATCCCGCTACGATCTCCCGAATTGATTCAAATGATTCGCGATCCCCAAACTGACTCAAATGATTCGCGAACCCGCTTTGAACTCCCGAACTGACTCAAATGATTCGCGAACCCGCTTTGAACTCCCGAACTGACTCAAATGATTCGCGATCCCACTCCGAACTCCCGAACTGACTCAAATGATTCGCGATCCCCATAACTGACTTAAATGATTCGCGATCCCACTACGATCTCCCGAATTGATTCAAATGATTTGCCATCCCCAAACTGACTCAAATGATTCGCGAACCCGCTTTGAACTCCCGAACTGACTCAAATGATTCGCGATCCCGCTCCGAACTCCCGAACTGACTCAGTCTGCCTAGGGCACCAACTCCCAGAGGGGGCACCATCCCAGTTGTTCCAAAAAAAAGAAACTTCCTCCATTCTCCCATCCGCGCTTGCGACCGCTCGCACCTCATGTTTGCGGCTGAATGTTCATAACTGATGGATGAATCCAATCCAGCAAAGAGAAAATAAAACTAAAAGTAAAAAAAAAAAAAAAAAAAACAGACATAAAGTTGGCTTGATGTTGGACGAGTATCAAATTTAGGGACCGTCTCTAAAGTTACATGCGATATTGTTATACACTTTTTTAACGTCAGTAGCATTTGAGGAGAATGACTTATAGTCATAAAAACAACTGTAATTGTTCATGTAAGTGTCAGCTATAATGCACAATTGAATTAAATGTTTGATATTTATTAAAATAATCTGTAAATCATATGTAAATGATGCTACTCTTTCACATGGGCTCAAACGCAAATTTGAAGCGCAATAGCATTTGAGAAGAAAGACTTGCAGTCATAAAACAATTGTAATGTTTTCATCTAGGTGTCAGCTACAATGCACACCCTATACATTTTTTATATATATTAAAATAAAGTATAAATCATTTGGGTAGAAATGAGGCCCGTTTATCACTTTCAGGCACATTCCTGTGAAAGTGTTTTTTTTTTTTTCAGGTTCCCTTATGAAAATTACCCATGGTTTTAACAATAACACCACAAATCATTGTTCTTGTAGCCATGGTAACTGCAAATTAACCATGGTTTTGTTACTTCAAATAATAATTTACAAAGTATTAATATACTGTAATATTTATTTTTGTTGTTGTTGTCGCTATAAAAACAGACCTAAGCCATCAATAGCCTTTAAAATGACTTAAAATGCATTATATAAAAAAATAATGAGGCAATAATGATTGGTTAATAATAACACTGTTACAATACATAATGTAGGCAAATACAAAATAAACAATTTATGTACATGTTATTACAAATGCCATGTGATTGCTGCTGTTACTCTTACAGGACAATCAAATCCTTGTTTAGGCTACTGACCAAACATTTCATTCAAATGTTCAATTAATCTTTTATTTTTGGCCACCTTTTTGCTATAGATGACACAGGCTTTTTAATTTCTACAACAGAAAACGTGCATATCACAACCCTTACAAAAATAAACCATGGTTTTATCATAATAAAACTGCTTAGTTTCCTTTTGCATGATTTCTGAATGCTTGAAATGATAAAATAAACTAGGGTCATAATAAAGTTATAGCCACAGGTAAATGTCAAGAGCTACAATTGTGATTTGTAAATAATACAATTTATTCATTTAGTTTTTTATTTGATTAAAGTTCTTTTTTCACACCTATAGTAGGTGTTTTTTTTTTCATCATCATATTTGAGGAAGTGGGGCACAACAATACAATCCTGCTTATGGGCACCCATTTGGCCAGCAGCGGCCTTGAAGGTGTTGTTATACACGTCTCTGGGAATGTGTGCTCTACTACACACACACACACACACACACACACTGAAGCACGCGTGGTATTTTCAGCTCTTCACTTTATTAACACATGATGTAGGCTACACATGTGCACATCAGCGCGCTATGAGAGGATTTCACCATTTCATTTGATAAAACTATCATCATTCATTCATATCATATACTGACGGAAAGGCAATGTCTTTTCGACAACCTGTCAAAATAAAATTCTTGTATAACTTTGAAGAAATTCAAAAATAAATATAGTATTATTGCACAGTAGAGTATGCAATACTTCAAGTAGGCCTATTAGCTAATAATAATAGTTAATTAAAAAAACACAGAAACTCTGGTTACAACCCACCAAAATAAAAGTTTGGTCTAACTCAAAGAAATTATGTAAAAAATTGCTTAGTAAAATAAACTTAAAAGATATACTAAAACATTATTTTAAAGGAATATCACACAAGTTTTCATAGAAGTTTTCATTTAAGCTTGCCAAAACAATAACACTATTTTTCAAAAACAATTTCTAAAAGTACATTTGTATTTGTGCCTATAATGTTTATTTATTTATTATTATTGTCAGCTAATAAAACCTATGCTTCAGGGACCATATAACATCTAAGGCTAAATGTAGCTCTTGACTGGTTGAGTTAGATGGTGATTAACACTAAACAGTAGAAAATCAGTTGAGTCTCCCCAGCTGGAAATGTCATTGACTGTTGAAATCTTGTGTTTCTTATAATAAATTGACATATTGATAACACTGAACCTTTTATAATGCTCTTAATAACATTTTGATGCATACTGTATGCATTAGTGAGTGTGGTGGTGCTTATGGGGTATGGTCACTTATTCCTTATATGAACTGTTTCAAATGCAAGACATTGATTGCATGAAATTACGTTTGTAAATGATAGCCTGTGTCCTTTTGTAGTGTGCACATATATTTATCATCAAACTGTGATAAATGTGACTAAATTCAGTATATACTGTATACGTCTGCCATATGTTGCCACCCCTCAAAAATTCCTGCTCCCTTCTCGCCACCACATCAATATTTTTCTAGATCCGCCCCTGCACAAGAGTCATTTGGTCAGGAACCGGTTTTACTTTGTCGAACTGTAGTTTTTTAATTCACTATAAAGAACCAGTTCATAAAAGAGTGACTGTTTTAGGAATCGACTACTGTTATCTCACTGCATGTTTTTGATTCACAACAAAGAGCTGGCTCATAAGACTGATTTGTTCGTCTGGAATAGTTGAAATGTCAAACTTAACTTAATTTGGATACCTGAATTTGAACTCTCAGCCCTTCTTGTCCATCAGATGACTTCTTAATGGCTAAACTAATTTTGTCTTCATCAGAAATACCTGATCCTTCAAGTGTAAATAACCAAGGTTATCATGCAGACAAAACTGTCATTTTAATTATGAACCCAAGAAAACCAGCAGATTTTTTGAGATATATTTATTTACTAAAACAAAAGGTCCACTCAATGTTTTTGCATTTTTAACAAAATACCACCATTTTATGATATATTATCAATTTTCATCTAAAAAGACAATATACAATATCTGCATTTGAATTGGCAAATGATTTATAGTGGCTGCACAGATAAAATATATAGACTACACCAGCATAGTCGATACAAACAATACATTCATCACTACAGCAACAGACAAAACCACTGCAGATTCTCCAAACACAGCTTCCTTATGATTTCAACTGCTTTAAAAACAGAAAAAATGATCAGCAATGGATATGATACATAATAGAAGATAATAGTGATGCTTGTAATAGTATTGAGATGAAATGAAAAACAAAAAAAGTATTCATGCATGATTTTTTGATTATATGTTTAACAGACATGGAACCATAAATTGCAGATGTTTTGACATAGTGCCTCATTAAGTGCCTTTTACTGTCTAGGACTAAAAGAGGGAGAATACAAATGAAGAAATATGACAAAAAACACTGGGGATTAGTCCAGCTGACCCCATAAAGATACAAAAATAGCATTAAATTCATTGCAAACATTCAACACGACCATAACTATTGTTTAAAGTCTATAACACTCATCTTCATCATCACACTTATGATATCAACTAGTCAAAGTGTCTTCTGCTCCAGCTTGGTGTCCAAAGTCTGAGCTTGATCTGTCACACTCTGGATTAAAAAAAGAAGAACATATTATAATTTATATTACATTTATTTTACAGATGCTTAATGGATGTCATCTAACTACCTGAAGGAGTGACGGAAGTGAACACTCCTCCGTTTCAGCTTCTCAGGATTGTGGGATGCCATATGGGAAAACTCGCGGAAAATGTCCAGGTACGTGGTGTCACCTAAAACGGGATCAAACACAGTTACTATAACTCCTGAAATGCAGCTGCAATGTGAATGGATGCTTTCGTATAGAATCGATATAAAAAGATGGCAAATAGTTCTCTTATGTTAGAAGCTATATTAATGCAAAAGCAGGTCTCTGAATGCCGAATTAAGCAGGTCCAGTTGATTACAATAACAGTGTTTTCAGTGAGTTTTAATCCACTTTAGACATTAAGAGTTGGAATTTAAGAGACAGAAATGGCAATATAAAGCAGCCCAATGAAAATGAGCCTTCTTGTGCCATTTAGGGTCTTTGTACTGTCTGGGTAACCATGGTAACAGCTGAAACTTTGGAGGGGACAAAGAGTGGGGTTGAACACTTTCCTAAACTGTGTGAATTTCTCATGCTTGATTTACAATGAGGAGACTGTCCCTGTATTCCCAGGATGGGTACTCATGCGTACTGACTAATGTCTGCACAACAACCATTGAATGAAAAGTCTGAGTGCTGTCACATTCCTCTTTAAACAGAAGTTCTATTGAATTTGATCAATTTACAATTAAAGTCTATAGGAAAACCGTAAACAATTTGCATTTTGTGTTACACTACCGAGTTAAACTATTTTCTTATAGTATATTTCTTTAAAAGCTAGATTTAATGCAATTGAACTGACATCTTTTCAAATAAATATAAAAAATGCACTTTATATTTGATAATAATACACTATTATTAACACTATTGGGGGACAGTAAGAGTACTGAGACATGTAAGACATGTAAATCAGCATATTAGAATGATTTCTGAAGGATCACGTTACACTGAAGACTGGAGTAATGATGATTTACATCATTAATAAATTACATTTATATATTCAAATATGAAACAGCTATTTCAAATTGTAATAATATTTAACAATATTACATGCAACCTTGCATGAGCATAAGAGACTTAAAAAAAAACATTAAAAGATTTTTTTCCAACCCTCAAACTTCTGAACAGAAAGGTATGTTTGTATCATATACTTAATATGTAATTTTAACCCTCATGTTTTGGGGTTTGATTCAGTCAAAGGAACATTTGAACCTAAACGATCCCAAACACTCAATGGTTAAAAAAATCTTCATATTAGATCTCAAAAGAAAAACGGAATTTACTTACAGCAGCAAAATCAGTAAGTGGAGTTAATGCAGATGGTTATATAATACTGCACACTAACACAGCAAAGCACTACGGAGAAGAAAGAGCCAGGTGGAGTGAAGGCAAGCACAAGCAGTTAGTACTTCAGTCACGTTTCATTTATTGTCATGATTCTTTTCTGTTTAGGAGGAGAGAGGAGATAAAAGGGCTGAAACCAAGAGTAAAAAGAAAAACAGGAGTTGCAGAAGAATGTTCAGTTAGGCAATATTAAGACATATTTTACAAATGACTCCAACATGAAAAGAAAAGCAGAAATATGAACGCAAGTAATAAAAGAGGTTATGTGCTACAGCCACCATCTAGAACATTTCTGGTTATACAAGTATTTATTTATTTTTAAATCGGTGCCCCTTTGGCTGCATCGTTCACAAAATTGTATTTGTTTGTCTTTTCAGGAGTCATACTGATTTGATATTCACAAAACAAAATGTTCACGTTAAACAGAAAGTGCTACGATTTCATTGGCCAGTGAGACACAATGACCTTTCACCCCAAACATGTCAGGGAAAACTTTACAGTACTCTAACCTGTTCACAAACAACAGACAACACATTAATAGATGAAATTTATGACTCCCAGTGTACTGTATATGACATCACGTGTTAACTTGCTTACGATGTCATCCGATAATTAATATGTATATCATGGGAGTTCATCCTGTAACCTTAAGTGACTGTATTATGAGGATTAATTTACACGCACTAATTCATAAAGCAGCAGGAAACCAAACAGACCAGAGCAACAGCAATCAATGCACGGAAGATAACACAAATTAACAATTAAAATAAAACTATCGCATTATATTTTTAACATACACTACAGTTTAGGTTTTGGGTCAGTATGATTTGTTTTTTAAAGAAATTAATACTTTTATTCAGCGAAGATGCATTAAATTGGAGATGGCGTCCATAAAATATTTCAATTTAAAAATAGTTATTATTCTTTTGAACTTTTTTATTTATCAAAATTTTTGGGGGGGAAAATGCATCAATGTTTCAAAAAAAAAAAAAAAATTAACTATTTTAAACGTTGATAATAATAAGAAATCACAAAATCTTTATATTAGAATGATTTCTGAAGGAACATGTGAGACTGAAGACTGGAGTAATGATTAAGAAAATTGAGCTTTGCATCACAGAAATAAATAATTGTTAAAATATATTAAAACAGTTATATTAAACTGTAATAATATTTCACATTACTACTGTATTTTTGATCAAATAATTTCAGCCTTGATGAACATGTGCGACTTTACATTACATAATCATACTGACCCCAAACTTTTGAACACTAATTGTTGATTTTAACACCCAGCAATCAAACTGGACTTTTCTTTTTTGGTGTCTAAACTGGAGTTTGGTTGCGAATGGTAAAATTTACAAGTATACAAAAATACAATCTGTTACAACAGTACAAAAAAAAAAAAAAATCATGTATCATTGCACTATTGCTCTGGGCGGTACTCAAGAAAAGCCTTTTCTACAACATCTTTCAAAAAAAGTGAACAGAAACGACAGTGGAGTTAAGAAAAAGTGCATAACAGTAGCATTTTAGTTGACAAAAAAATCACAATTTCAGTTAGTAGATTAGACATTTTAGACATTTATGACATATAATAAATCACAGTTTTGAACCCACTCTCCCTCATGCGCTTGCAAGCAGAAAACACTTGTTTAAGCGCCCCTTGTGTACAAAAATGCCACTAAGAACACTGTTAGAATAGATGCATGACATACATAGAGTGAAAGTGAAGAGTGAAAGTGCAGCCAGGCCTAACGCTGAGGGTTAGTTCATCAAATGGTTTAGATGCACTAGTAAGGGCTCTGTAAGATCAGCGAGTGCAGTGTAATCTGTATTTGGACAATGCCACCACAATGACCTCAATCACAGGTAACCTTCATTATATAAAAACTGTCTTGAAATGTGTAGCACCACTGTTCGCTAGGCCCAAATATGGTGGCCAGACAATCCTGTGACTAATCTGCAGCATGTGAAATGTCAAGCTAGGTAACCAGATCTGGGACATGGTTAACCAGCCCTAACCAGTTTGAGAAAAGTTAGGTTAAACTTGACTGGAAGTTCACCTAATCAACCACCTTGGCTCAACTCTGACCAGATAGCAACCATTTAAAAGCACCTAAAGCTGGTTTAGCTGGAATCCCCAGCAAGACTGGCCCATCTTTACAGATAAACGCATAAATACTTGGTAGTTCTTGGTGGGAATGATGGGGGAAAAGTGCTGCACCGGGCTCTCTAGCACTCGGCTATGTTGAGACAGATAAACTCTTGGATGCATTTCTTATACTGCTGCTCTGTGGGACTGCTGCTTGAATATTGACCTGGTTGACTGAACGGACCCTCCGCCTCGCGCATCTCCTCGTTCATACGTGCTAGACGTAACCTGTAGAGAGAGAAAAGACAATTACAAATGTACAATTTCTTATATATACACTAGCATTCAAAAGTATGGGGTCAGTTTTCAAGTCTCTTTTGCTCATAAAGGCTGCATTTATTTGATCAAAAATACAGTAAAAACAGTAACATTGTGAAATATTATTACAATTTAAAATAACGGTAACACTTTAGTATAGGGTACAATTCTCACTAATAACTAGTTGCTTATTAGCATGTGTATTATTAACATATTGGCTGTTTATTAGTGCTTATAAAGTACATATAATTAATGACAACTACCTTATAAACTATTAATAAGCAGCAAATTAGGAATTAATTCAGGCAAAAGTCATAGTTAATGGTTAGTTAATAGTGAGAATTGGACCTTAAAATAAAGTGTGACCAAAATAACTACTTTATATTTGAATATGCTTTAAAATGTAATTTATTCCAGTGTATGGCGCAGAATTTTTTTTAGCATCATTACTCCAGGCTTTAGTGTCTAATATGCTGAAGTGCTGTTGTGCTGCTTAATATATTTGGTGTAAATGTTATGAATTTTTGAAGGATTACTTGATGATTATAAAGTTCAAAGTAACAGCATTTATTTGACAGTCTAACCAAATAAAAACGTTTGATAAATATAATGCATTTGTGCTGAACAAAAGGACCAATTTCTTTGAAACCTTTGAACGATAGTGTATTTTCTGGGTAAAACTTATAAGGCAAACACACATGCATAGGAATATGTTAAACTTACAGAGTAACTATGTCAGCGTTAGCCGCTTGAACCGCTATGCTCAGTGGGTCCTGGCCATCCTCATCACCATCGTTCTGGGTCGCTCCTCGTTTCAGGAACAAACACACTTGACTAGAAGAAAAGATAAAGAAAAGAGAGTTGTAGAAAAGCCTCAATTTAATTTGATGCGAAGCTGCATACGCAGCTGCTAAAAATGCTACAGCATCTGAGAACTTGCAAATAAATGCAATAAGTATCATTGTGTTACCATGTTTTTTGGACATCTCATCATAATATTACCGTTTTTGTATTATTGGCTATGCATCATTGTCATAACAAGTTCATTGCACTTATACCAATGTAAAACCGTGGAATTCTTTCTAATGTCTTTGAGTACCTTGTAAATACCACAGTACATAAATATATAAAAATATTCATTATTACAATACATAATAAAAGTATGACAAGTCCTCCTTGGAAGTTTGTATTTTATTGGTTGGGAGGTTGTATTTACATCATCGGGTGCATTCAAATAACATTGGTTATAGCAAGATGAAGTACTATTTGTGACTATATTTGTTTAAATCTCTATATATTTTTAAATCAGTGTTTCTCGTTGGCACACCCACAACTAAAAAAATGTAGGGCTTACTAAAAATCCAGTTTCCTGCTCGTAATTATGACTTTGTGGTGACATTCATGTCCGTTCAACATTCATGTCCATTTATATAAAATCTTTTTGACAATACAATGCACCAAAACTTTTCAAGACATCTGAAAATCTGTTTTATTAATGTTACTCAGAGTAACTTGAGCATGCACTTACCCGGTATGACCTAAATATGTGGCGTGATGCAGCGGGCCTCTTCCCTTGTGATCTCTTTGGTTGACATCTGCACCATTTTGGAGCAGAAACTCGCAGGCTATCAAGGAACCCTGAATGTTGAAAACCAGAGGATTAGGGCTCTACTATCACAAAATGGCATATGATTATTTTAAATGTCATTAAAATGAGCTGGAAGTTTACTGTCACTTCTTATCTAAGTTACTGTTAATATGTGCATGTGCAATGCATCTGAATATTTTGTAATGACTCACTCCAATCACAGCCTGAACAAGGGGGCTTTTCCCCTCGTCCTCTTCATTCACTGAGTTGACTTCAGCTCCATGTGCAAAAGCTTCAGCCATGACAGGCAGATTTCGTGCCTGACAGGCCTTATAGAGTAACGCTCCGGGATCCAGTTCTCTCAGATCCTCTGGATCTGACGCCTCCGGCTCCAGTTCAGCCTCATTACTGGAGTCTTCAGAAACCTCACACTCTGAGCATTACAAAAACACATGGAACACATGATCCATCTGCTTCAACAAACACTTGGTTAACACCGTCAAGTCACACAGTAGTTTACTCACCCTCCTCTGTGACACTGTCCACCACAGACTCAAAGACCAAGACGTCAGTGCTGCCGTCAGTGCTGCCACCTAATCCACTGTCACTGCTTAGACCTGCAGGACCAACACAAGCCCACCACAGGCACATTACACTCTAGAGCGTCAATAACAGCCAATGTGCACTGAAGCAAACATGATGAAACTATGTGTCAGTGTCACAGCTGCACAACTATATGAAATTGCAAAAACAACCAAACAAAGCAACATAAAGAAGAAATGAAAAAGAAAAGCATAAAAATAAAGCTAAAATCAAAACAACAAAAAACAAAGCAAAACGCAAAACAACTAACAAGAAATCAAGCAACAAAAACTAAAAAACAACAGCAGTAGATTAAAAAAACAAATCATAAAAAAATAACACTTAACAAGTCAACAAACCTACCAAAGTAAACAAAAACTAAGATATAAATGTAAAAACAAAGCAAATTAAAATAAAACAATCTCTCAAAAGTGAACAAATAGAAAAAGCAAGAAAAAAAATGCATAACAAAAACAAATCAAATGCAAGGCAAAAAACAACACCCCAAACCAAACAACGAAAGTAAACAAAAACAATGCAAAGCAAAACACAAATCAACAAACGTAAGCAAAACAAAACAAAAATTTTTTTTTAACTTTTTTTTTTATTGTACAGTATACAATAATAAAGAAAATTAAAACAAAAGTAATTAACAAAGCAAAATCACAAGAGTAAACAAAAATAAATCAAAGCAAAACCACAAGAGTAAAGAAAAAACTAAGTAAAGCGAAACACACGGCAAACAAACAAACAACAAAAAAAATTAAACCAAGTATGTAACCAAAGGATTTTTTATTTTTTTCCCGAATATAATACTTACTGCGAGGCCCTGAACCAGTGTCAAAATATGAAAATAGGGTGTCCAACTCATCCGGGCAAAAGAGGGATTCCCGTCTGAACTTCCTCTCCAGAGCAGCCCTTGCTTAAATTTGGTGGGGGGGGGGGAGAGGAAAATGTAATTTTTTTAAAACTGTAAAACCATCTATTATAGCAATTCACACAATACCATTGTATTATCAGCATGGTAAAGCCCCAAAAACATGGTACAACCATGCTACCTTCTTGCACAGTTAATTAGAAAAAAAAAATGTATTGATACCTGAGGAAAGGGTTGCAGGAGATGCACTGCCTGGCTCCTGTCTGTATTTGCGGTGTGTTTTGGGGACGGTGGTGGCGCTGTTATGTCTCCTGCATTTCCTGGGATTCCATCGCCGCTCAGATTTTCTCCCGCCGTGGACCATAACTTCACCCGTCATCATCTTCTTCAGGAACTTCTTCTCAACATACTTCGCTTTGATCCAGGCCTCCTTTTCTTGCCTTACAAATCAAGGCAGCAGTTAAACACTCAACATTCAGATTCTCAGAAACAGAGCCACTCGTGTCAATGTCTCTCATCACTCACCTAGAGCTGCTGGGTCCCGGTTTCTTCAGGCCCCGCTCTTCACAGCTGCCTTCATAGATGTGGTTGATGATACTGTTTCCTAGTTCACACATCAGCTGCATTGCAACAGAACAGACCGCAGTTATTGTCAGAGCATGTTTGCACATGTCACAGTGAAAGGTCATCCGAGAGAGATTAGGAGGAAAACAATCCAAAAAGATATTTGAGCAGACCTTTAGTAACTCTGGTTCCCATGAGTCCAGGGTGAGAGAACGGACCTTTGAACAATGGACTCCCAAACTCCTGTGAACAGATGGAAAAACATTAGTCGAAAAAGGTTTTTGTTTTGTCTAATGTTACTTTCAATGTTACTTTCCTACAAATTATATGTGCAATGCTGCTGACATAATGCAAAATTATTGTGCACACAACCTAAAAAACAAAACAAAAAAACACTGCAGGACTACTTTATCAAATTTCATAACAACAACAATCATTACCATCATCATCGTTATTTATGCAATTTTTTTTAAATATTATAAAAACAGTTCATCAACGACAATAGTTTTAGTATAATAATTATTATTATTACAAATGTCATTAATGATGATGATATGATGGTTGTCGTTATTATTATTCTTAATTTAAATGATTCATTTGCATAAATAAAACTGCATAAATAAGAGTGATGATAATAACAATAGTTATTGTTATTATTATTACAAATATTTACCTAATTTTACCCAAACAAGTGAAACAATTTATCTGAAAACTGACAATATTTGTAATGCACAATGGCAGATTTATCAGACAACTCAATTAGAAATTAATATGAATAACTCCTACATACAATTAGGAACCATTTCCTTTTTATGATTGTTGTTATTATTCATTACATGTTTGCATAAATACAGCTGTGTAAATAATGATAATGATCGATGTTGTTTTTATAATTCTTATTTATTAAATTATTTTGCAAAAATAAAATTCCATTAATAATGATAATAACTATGCAAATTATGGTTATTATTCTGTCTTGTAGTCTAATATTTTTCTACATTTTATTGTGTCCGAAAAACAAAAATAACACATTAATTTAAAAATGTTTGGCATACTGGATCTGTTATAGAGGACACAAATACACAAACAAACAGTATTCAGCCCATCAGCCATAAAACAGCAGCATCACTCAATCTCTGACTGTAAACTTGAGAAATGTTTCTGATCTGAGCTTGTTTCAAACTAACAATTCAAGCAAGATGTTTCCCACTCGAGCGGACATCACGAGGCCCACTCTGTGATGTAAATGGGCTTTCTGCCCACTAGATCAGTACGTTTCCAGGCAACCTAGTTCAAACGGGTGAAGACTGTGTGATAGTGAGCCACACTGTCTGGAGCAAACACTACTGTGAGCTCAGATATCCAGAAGATAGTCCAAACGCGGCTGGATGTTTCGAAACAGAATCTGATATTCAGTAGGTCTAAAGGCTATTATATCTCATAAACTCCTAAAAGGGGTAATATTATGTAAAACATGATTTTACTTGCTCTTTTACAATCAAGCAAAGGTCAAGAAAGGGTGGAAAATGGTCACGCAATCACAAATACTGTCAAATTTGAATTAGAGTCTACTGTTACCTCTACTTTTCTTTATGAAAAGATGAACTATTAAGCATTTATAACATGATAATTTAAGAAAAAAGGTTTTGCAATGGGAATGGATGAATAATAGTAATAATAATAAAACTAAATAAAGTAAAACATTAGTAATACAAAAATTATTACTATTACTAATATTATTAAACAATAAAATTATAACCATAATAACAACATATAGTGAAATATTATTATTATTATTATTATTATAATATTCTACTTTTTCATTACAAAACAATTTTGAATAAATTGCTAACAATTAATATTAATGCTATTAATATTATTATTATTCAACCATTTAATAATAATAATAATATTATTATCATTATAACAACAACAACATATTTAAATATTATTATTAGAATATTATAATTCAACTATTTTCATTTACTATTTACGATTTTCTAATACTACTAATAATTATTATTATTAACCATTTAATAACAACAATAATAACATTAAATAGTAATTATAAGTCTACCATTTCCATTGTAAAACAATTTTGCATAAATTGGTATAGATTTGTATTATTATTTCTATTACTATTACTATTATTTAGCCAGTTCCATCCATTGCAAAGTAGTTTCATAAATTGTGAATAATAATAAAAATGGTATTTATTATTATTATGTTCATGCCCTTGGTATTCATCACTGTGTGTCTGGAGGAAAGTAACCACAGTCGCTGACCTTCTGTCTTGTCCGGACAGTCCTTTGGTTGCTGGCTTGCCTCTGACTAATGAGAGAATCAAATCTGACCTAATCCAGTTAGGAAACCCGACTGAGCCAAGGGAGGAGCGACATGGTGTGTTTACTGTGGCTGGTCACGGGACAAACTGAACTCATCAGGGATCTTCCATGCCTTACCTGTGAATGCCGGAGCACTCGATGCAGAGCAGGACGCCCAGATTGATGCTGGCCCAGCGCGGGTCGGCCTGCCCACAGTCACAGCACTGCTGGTTTCCCGGCAGACACAGGATCCGCTGGAGAATGCTCTCGCCTCGTCCGCTGCGCTCTCGGGGCTCATTGGCTGAGTCTATACTGCTGATGGAGGGAGAAGCGGTCCGGTCCAAACGCTGCAGACGGACACACAAAACAGCACATTATTACTGGGCAAAATAAAACATATAAACTTTCAATATTAGAAGCAAAAATTATAACTGATCCATTTGAAATCATTAAAAAAGGTTAATTAAAATATTCTTCATTTCATTATATTTTTAGAATTTTTCAGTTACTTTTATACTATAGAACTGTTATATATAACGGACTGCTATCTATACTTTTCATTATTGGATGAAATATTAAGTATACACAAAATGGAGTAATATTAATTACCATAATAATAGTAATAATAATAATAACAATAATAATCATAATACATGTGTTTATAATAATAATAATAAACATAACAACATATATAATATAATAATTATAATATACATAGTATTATTATTATACAAAATATCATTATTATTATTGTCTTGTCTTTAGCAAAACAATTTTGCATAAAAATGTCTTATAATAATGATAATAACTTTTTTATTGTTGTTATTATTTCTAACAGTAATAATAACAAAAACAATAACCAATATTGTTAATATTGTTTTAAAAATATATTTTTTATTGAAGCCTAATGATTTTTATTTTAAGGAATTAGTTCGAAACACTTAATCAGTGGTTTACTTGTAAATCATTCTGTACTGTTTTATTGATAAAATGTACATTCATAAAACATAATATATTTATTGATTTTTTTTTAATACTGTATTTTGTTTGGATTTTGAATCTACCTGACAACAGTGAGAAATGTTTGCACAAAAAACAGGGATATTACACAGGCTTAATTGCTTTTTTTTAACTGCTCTAACCAATGCTCATCCTTTGTTCTAGTGATTTAGCATGTAGACTGTACAAACCTCAATGTAATAATTGTCAGGACTGTCTCTGTACGCTGAGGCGATGCTGGCTTGAACCGCCTGGATCCAGGCCTGCCGGAGTTTCTCTGACTCCGCCTGTAGCATACAGCTCCTACAATACACATCCATACAACACAATTACTACTAGTAATACAGCTCCATGAGTCTTTATTATAATCTGAAGTTTGAGCTTTACTCACTTGGTAGGTGACACGACTTCAAAACAGAACCTCCTCTCGATGTCCTCGCAAGGTTTGACAGAACAGAGCCTCAAGTCCTCCACAACAACCGTCAGCGAATCCTGTGGAGGAGAAGTGCTGACTTGAGGAAAAGCGATCGAAATAAACCGGTTTCACTCTGAAGTGCATTAAACAGCACTGCGTCAGACTTCCCTGAGCAAGCATTTGGACTGAAATAAATGGATGTTCTCCAAACAGATGAAGAGCAGGCAGTGCTGTGTGCATGCATCGATCTGTCGGGGAACGGGTTTGTTATCTTTAAAAAGACGGAGTGCTCTGGAGATATGCTGCCTGGCTAAACTACAACTGCTGTATCTAACAGCTCAGTGACCTGTGGCATTGACTGTGAGCTGACACAAACTCAGTTCATTCTCTCTAGGTACTGTATAACGAAGCTGCTCGTTAAAATCAAAGACAGATTACTTAACGCATCCAAACTGCTGAGACTAATGCATCCACTTACTAAATGCTGATTTGAGCTCACCTTTAGTTTCTTCTGATACACCAGCTGGCTGTTTTGGATGGAAAACCAGCGCCTGAAAAAAAGAAGCAACTTTTATTTGTATAATAACTAATCACAGACATGCTACTGTACATTTAAAAAATGTTAAATAATACATAATTTTACTATATAATGATACTCTTACTTTAATGATATATATATATATATATATATATATATATATATATATATATATATATAATATAATAGCTATATTTGATATATAATTTAATAGTAATTTCCACAGTTTTTACTTTTATTAAGTCGAAGTTAATCCATAAAAAAGCTATTTAAAATAATTCCATAACACAATTCTTTAAGTAATAATAATAATTTAAATAAATAATATTAATAATAACAAAAATGAAAAAAAAAAAAAAACATACTTTATTTTTTGTATGGATATTGATATTGGATATTTAATAGTCCATGCTCACTTCCTCAGTTTTTACTTTTATATTACTTTTACCGTCATTAGCTAACCCAATCGTAATCGTAATCAAGTCTCAAAATTATGATTTTTTTCTTGCCATACTTAAATGTTGTGCTGCTAAAATTCACTTGTAGAATTTAAAATGACGTTTTAATTTTGTATTTACTTAGACACGATACCATACAATGTATATATCTATAACACTAAAATAATATCAGTATCAAGCCAGAATTTTAATGCAAAACATCAGTCCAACCCTAAATAATTCTGATTATTTGTTATTGTTTTCTTGCATATTGTTCCATTCCTGACCTAGCTGCATCGCTGATTAAAAGCAGACCAACAATATTCAAATTCACCCTCAAGCTATATGGGATTTAGGATGGCAGAAACAATTCAATGAGCAAATGTAATTCATTCAGTTACCTATTCCAAGTTTTGAAGGCGTTACTGGCCCTTTTGAACAGATAGCCCTCCATCACCAATCCATTGGGGGCATCCACGTTAAACTCCAACTTTGGGTCATCATACGCAAAGTCCTGAATGACAAAACAATAGTAGAGCATTAGAACAAGAGACAAACATCACGTGACGGCCATATACATGAAATGAGCCTAAACCACCAATGCACTTAAACACATTACATTCTGTCTGTGATAATGCTTCATTATTAAACAGGAGGCTGTAAGTGGAGCAGATGCACAACACTTTCTCTCGATGCATCTACAACACACACACTCCGAGTGACTCATCCAACACTCTCAGATGTCCCACCACAGCTTTTTTTGACGATGACGCAAACAGTTGCGCAAGTATCTGAGCATATCCAACCAATGACCAGCGAAGAGCTTCACATACTGTATTCACACTCACAATAATGGCAGCACACTTAATACTCTCAGCCCTGAATCATCACAGGAGGTCCGTATGAGACTCAGGTCATTTATATTGATCATCTCTGAGTGGAGGAATGACACGCTCTCAGCAATCACATGTGCTTAGTGCTATACCATCAGACTCAACCCGTAGTCGAAAGCTTCTGGGGAAAGACTAATACAAGTATACAGTACTGAAGGAGAAGTTCAACAAGAGGCAAAATTAAAGGTCTTTAGAGAAAAACAGCCCCTAAAGTCTCCTCTAGAGTTTCAGAGAAGATCTCAACCGAAAGCACGCAATTAAATGTCAGAGATCTTAAAATAAACTCATTCTTTAATTCCTCTGACACTAAATGACATAAACTACTGGCCAAAAGATGGGAATGGTTAAGATTTCTAATGCTTCTGTCTCTTATTCTCACTTACTGTACTGTAGGTCGCATTTATTTGATAAAAAAACTGATTGAGTTATTACAATTTAAATTAACTGTTTTCCATTTAAACATATTTTAAAATGTATTTGATTTCTGTGATGCAAAGCAGAATTTTCACCATCATTACTCCAGTCTTCAGGGTCACGTGTTCCTTCAGAAATCATTTTAATACGCTGATTTGCTGCTCAAGTCAAATTTCTGATTATTATCAATGTTGAAGTGAGTTATGCTGCCTAATATTTTTGTTGAAATCATGATACTGTTCCATTCAAATGTTTGGGTTAAGTTAGATTAAAGAGAGCGAGAGAGAGAGAGAGAGAGAGAGAGAGAGAAAGAAAGAAAGATTAATATTTTGATTCAGCAAATGACATTAAATTGATAAAAAATAACAGTAAAATTTCAAATAAATTTTGTTCATATAAATTTCTATTTATCAAAGAATCCTGACAAAAATTGGTATCCACAAAAATATTTGGCAGCAAAAACTGTTTTCAACATGGAAAATCATAAGAATCGTTAAATATTAAGCAACAATAATACCCGATAATAATGGAGCAGCAAATCAGCATATTAGAATGATTTCTGAAGGATCATGTGACACTGAAGACTGGAGTAATGGAGCATCACGAATAAATTACTTTTTAAAACATATGAAAATAAAAAAAACATAAAAAAGAAATCATAGTTATTCCAAATGTTGGTAGTTTAGCTGCTATCCACATTCATTTTACAGCTCTGTACTCTCACTGTACGTCAACAAATGCCTTATTTGGGTCTATTTTAAAGGAATTTTAGAAAAACATTAAAGACAGTGTTGATACTTCATAGAAATATGTCATAAAGAGCAACTTTTGAGCATAACAAAAAACGTTTTTCTACGTACAAAATGTCACATTTTAATAACTTGCTGTTTCTTCGTAATTAATAATGAAATTTACTAGCAATTTCTGAGCAAAATATATCTACACCAAATGTATGTCAGAGTGTTGTAAACTGCACTGATTAGAGATCAACAGAGTCTTCATAACGAGATCATTTCACAACCCAAACAAACATCCTTGAAAAGCCTCAGCCTTCAGCTTCCTATCTGTCTGTGGGAGCATTGTCAAAACTTTCAAAGCGTCCTGGCCTCTCGTGAACCCTCTGAAGACCTCAGGAATGGACCCTCTGCTGAAACAGCTCTTTGAACACAAACACTGCGCTCTTGCATCTTAAACGAGATTGCGCAAAATCATTCCATGTTCCCTGTTTAATATAATCACAGATGAAATAAAAGCAAACACCACCCAGAATGCACCAGTATCCACTCATGTGGTGTGGTATATTTGCTTCGGAAAATGTAAAGCTCTAGTCTTTTCTTCTGCTTAAACTGGTTGTGACAATAAGGCTTATTTATAGTCACTCATTTTACCCAGATCCTCAGCAGGGTGACTGTTCAAACATTCACATCCATTCAGTTGTGTTTCCTTACAGCCAGAGACTAAATGCTTCACACAAGATCTGAATGGTACAGAAACACCCTCCCTTTCACTCGCTCTGCTGATTTCTCATGTTCCCACACACTTCAATACACATGCATGTAATGCAGTTAGGCTCCCATACCCTTGAATCTATTCAAAAAGCAGAACATTTAAGATAGAGAGAGAGAGAGAGAGAGAGAGAGAGAGAAAGATGGATATAAATGTACTGTATAAAAAATATATATATATATATATATATATATATATATATATATATATATATATATATATATATATATATATATATATACACACACACACACACACACACACACACACACACACACACACACACACAGATTATATATAATTTCATGTAGTTTTGTGCAATTATATTGTACACAGATGTGCATCTGAAAAAAGGAACTCAATTCCACTAAATTCTATTTAGCTACAAAATCTAAAACAAATGACCAACTGCATTAATGCACCAACTCACCAAAGTGAAGTCCAACCTGCCGAAGATCTTCATCCTTAAATGTTTTATGTATTTTAAAATCATTGCATCTCCTAGAAGCAGCTGAGCTCAACTAAATGGGTGTGCAGCCCGATCGAGCATGCAGTCAGTGCAGCTCTGTGAGTGAGTCACACAGCCGGGCAGCTCTCACAGTCAGAGTCCATCATGTGTGATTCCACTGCTGCCCGCTGCTGCCCACTGCTGCCCGCTGACTGAGCTAAAGCTCATTACCATACAGCTGCCAGCCCACAGCAATCAACGCGCAAACGCTGCTGATGACACTTAATTACAGAACTTTCTTTAACCAAATTAAATACTATCATAACAAATTGCCCTTACGAAAGAAAAATATATTTACCAATATATTTCTTAAAATATATTGAAGATATATTGTAATATATTATTTTCCCTTTTTATTTTCTAATATTTCATATTTGAATACATTTAATAATATATTGATGATACATATATTATATAATATATTGCAAAATATACAAATGATTGCCGTATATATTGCAATATATTGGAAAAATGTAGCAAATAGTGGGAAAATGTAAATATATATAAGAATATATGCCTAATATATTACATGATATTTTCCAATATATTGCAATATATTTTTGTTTCATAAGGGTGCAAACAGATTATGTACATGCAAAAAGTTATAAATGATATTAAACTATATTGAAATATATTCAAAATGTTATATAAAATAAATATAACAATATATTTAAAATATATTAAATAAATGTGTAAAAATATATTAATATTAAATATAACAAACTGCAAACAGATTATGTACATGCAAATAGTCAGAAATGTCATGCAATTAAATGTAAATATTTAAATCATAAAATAGATTTATATAAAAAAATAAAAACATATAAAACAAATATAATAACTGTATTTTAGAATATTAAATATTATGTAACAAACTGAAAACATCATGTATTTAAAAAATGTTACATAAAATAAATATGTAAAAAATAAATAACGTTCTTTAAAAATATTAAATATAAGAAAAAAGAGCAAACACATTATGTACATGCAGATAGAAATGTCATTCAATTATATTTAAATACAAATTTTTTTATATAAAATGAATACATAGAAATATATAAAATATATTTATATAAATAAATATAAAACAAATATAAAATCTTTCTTTAATATTATTAAATATATAACAAACTGCAAACAGCTAAAAATATCATTACTCTAAACCTATACATTATAAAATATTATATATGTAATAAATATTTAATATGTAAACAGATTATATACATGCAAATAGTTAGAATTGTCATTAAACAATATAAAATAATTTAACAAAATATGTTTTATTTAATGTCATAAAACTATAATATAAAATATACTTAATATTAATTATTGCTTCAAATATATTTTAAATATCTAAAAAAGAATATATATACAGTTTATAGCAAAATTATAATTATTTAATAAATCATTGATGTTCAGCCTGTCACAACAAAACTAAGCTTCATTTTACCTCCTGTTTACAAAGTATTCTCACTATCATTTAAAAGAGCAATTAACCAAAATGCGAATTTTAGTCTTTGGAAAAAAAAAACGTAATTAAAAAGCTGAATATTTCAATACCTGTCAGCTGTGGCTGAAGAGTCTTCTGTGCAGCATCTCACAAAACATTGTAAGACTGCAGAAGACAAGCGGCGCTATTTTAGGAGCTGCCGATGACGTGTGCGCTTATAAAAGCCATCGTCTGTTTCAACTACAAAGTCTATCAAAATTTAAAGTATTCCAGTGGGACAAAAACACAGGATGAAATATTAAAACTCAAATTTAGGGCGTCTTATTTGTAGTGAAGTGCTGTGAAGCAGTAAGAACTGCAGTTTGACTTGCTGGGCATCAATGGAGGCTTCAAGAACATCATGCTCACTTCAGCCCTATTCGGACGGGACTAGTTTTACAGAGGGTCGTTAGAGAAATCTGTGTTTCACAGACGTACTTGGTGATTTTTATCCCGTCCGAATCTGCCACGTCTGTGTTTTTCTCACACAACCTCTGTGATAATTCCAGAGCAAATTACCTACCGTTTTTCAGCAAACTCAGTGATCCTCTGAGAAAACTAATCCCGTCCGAATGCGAATGTCTGTGATTGCCGGTGATATTTTATTTCACAACGCGTTTCCTTGTGTGTTTTGGCCAACCGTAGATGCTCTTACCGCGCAGATGTTTGATAGATTTGCTTAGCGGCAAATAAATAATAATAAACAAATAATACAAATAATAAAATCAAGAGCAAGATCGCGTAAACTGTTAATACCGGCTATTGTAATATCAGCATCAGGTAAGATTATTCACGTTCATTTATGTACTCAGTTACATAACATTTAATAAAAAAAAATAAAAAAAAGGAAAACAAGTTAAACTAAAGGAACCACACATTAACATGGTTTTGCTATACTAGCTATTTAGTATTTATTGTGTAATAATACTAAGGCAATCATTCTGAATTAATGCAATGCACACATACAGAGCGCGTGATCTCTGTGACGCCCAGACGCACAAATCAGACCCTCCCACCTCTGTAATAAACACGGAGATACTAGTCCCGTCTGAATTGGTACATGGAAATCACAGACGTCAGGTGGTAAGAATCGAAACTCAAACGTAGTTTAGAAAACTAGTCCCGTCCGAATAGTGCTTTCATCTGATACTGTAAAAAAAGACCATCTCTATCTACTGTAATTACAGAAACACCATATAATGAATCAGTCTGTGAAACATCATTAATCTTAACATCACACCTTTAGAGACGACTGGCTGCAATCCTGCAGATCTTCAGCTGTAACACGCATGTAAATATCTTTGGTTTTGAAATAACACACAGACCTGATTTATATTGATGAGTCAGCAGCAAGTGTGCCAAAACACTGATAACACCAGTAATAGTTTGATAATTATGCCAAGAATACAATATATCTCACTGTCAGAACAAAACCAGTACAGAACATGCTGCTTCTGCTTAATTGAAATTGAGAACTCAGAACATCTTAGAGACCACCTTGAAAACCTTGCAACCATTTGAAACACCTTTACAAATGACCGAACTAAAGGTCTTCACGGAGGACTCGAGGTCTATTTTAAATGATAAACTGTCTCTGGGTCAGATCCAATATATTTCTTCGGGTTCCAGGTCTGTTTAACATTGTGTGTAATCCTACGATTGAAGTCGATCGGAGATAAGTGTAGCCAGAAGGTCTGGAATTCATTGCAGCTCTCATTGACCTAGCTCCGCCCATGAGGTTGTTTGACTGACATGTCAAACAACCAATCACAGTTTGTTTCATTCATCGTCATGTTTTGAGGCGTAGAAATGTCGCGGCAATAACAGACAGGTGTGTAAAACTCTCGGATGTATTTTAAAGATTTTATGCTGCGAACTTTAAATATATGACATACTTTTGAAAATCCGGCGTTTAGTTGATCCTGATAAGCGCTTGTCGACATAGTTGTAAACACAGCGGCTTTCTTCTTTCGTGAGGGGGTTTGGCGTCACTGCATCTTTGTTTCCAGATGTTAAAGAACGCGACACACACGTCTCGCAGAAATCCTGTAGAATTCAGCCAATCCGATCACGCCTTCGAAACTCCTCAAGTGTTTCCACTTTTGTGTCCCATATGCATCAGACATTTAGCCAACGGTCCATGGGCGTGACGACTGAGGCTGAGACTAGCACTTTGCATATGTTTTGTAACTTTCAACGTGTAAAATTAGGATGAGAAAAGTATGAGTTTTGTTTGTTTTTTCTATAAATAATAGCTTAATAATAGTCTTTATTACAACCAACAAAAAGTTTCATTATTGTAGTTCAAAAGGGTGAACGCAACAGTCGAAGTTGACTCGAGATGCAAAAAAACAAAACAAACAAACAAAAAACTTTGCTTACAGTAACACAGCACGGCTTTTTATTTGAAGTATGTTTTATTTTTATTGTATAAAAATAGAATTAGAATTCATTTAGATACTAATTATACACTATTTGCTTAAAGTTGTCTTGTGTTTAATGCGAAATAAAGCCAATAGTTTAAGATTGTTTTAAACAGTTTGTTCGTAAAGAAATTATTAATTCATCAACTAATTCATCAACCGAGAAGTCTTGTACAGGCAAATGAATTCATCTCACAATTACTCATCGTCGCCCCCTGTCGTTTCAAAAGAATAATACAACGGGGAATATGATAAGTATGAAAGCTTCGTCCATTTGGGAAGGTGCACGCGCAGTCAGCGGAGTCAGGCGAAAGTATAAATCCCACTTCACAAGCAGCCTTTCTATCAGAGCATCTGACGAGGCGAGCACGAGCCGCTTTGAACTAAAACTAAAAACTACTGGCTACTAGGAAAGAAATAAAACGCAAAAAAAAATTAAATAAACCACTCTGATTGGTTGACCTCTTCATCTTTTTCTGTTGTCTGTTTTGAATACTGTGCGTGGACAGAGGCATCCGTAGGTTTTTGCATAGTTTAGAGTGACAAATCGTACCAGCGTACTTTGAGGAAAAAATGCATAGCTGCTGCGCAAAATTCATACAAACTGGCCGGTCTGCTGTTTGTAGCTCAGATTTTATTAGGTTCTGCCCATTCCAGCGATTTCTGTGGGCCAATAATGGGTTTAACTGATGTTCAGGGACAGATTTGCGGTGAGAGAGACACTTCAAAACACTTTCAAGAAGTTTCGTATGAACTACCAGAGGGATTTGTGACAGACAGGAGGATATGAGCTTAGACAATTACCCAGAAACAGAACAGGCTTCTGTGGTTCAAAAATCACGACATTATGTAATTATGGGTAAGTTTCTCCTTAAAGCAGCTCTGAGACCATATGCTCCTCTCAGATGCCATCAGCCCAGTACTGTCACCAGGGTTTTAGGGTAATTGATGTGATGGATCGCGAATGTTTCTTGAGATCAACCGCATCCAAAGCAGTCCCAGAAAGAATCTCGTAAACAATGCACAAAGAGAAACGTCTGCTGTTCTCAAAAACAGCAATAAGGAACTGAAAAAAAATCCATAGAGGGAGAAACATCTACTAAATAATTACTGTGTTGAGTGGAGGATGACGGGACAGCCATCAGACGTTACATAAGCCAGATATGTTTGTAGGACAAATCAATCAGTCTCACTGAACTGTAATTATATCATCGGTTACACAACACAGGATTTGGGTCAGAATTACGAGCAAAACTACACTTTTTTTTCCTGAGTGCAGATGAATTATTTATAGCTTCCATCTTAAAAGTCACATAAAAATGTTTACAGCCATGTTTGATGGGGTTTAGAGTAAAATGCTCACCTGTAACAGTGTCTAAATCAGGATGAAGACAATCCCAGAGCACCGTATGAAAGAAAACAGAAAAAATTAAGATTAGAAATGATTTGACATGTTATACTAGGATAAAAATATGCATAAACTTACTTCCAGAATAAAGTGGTTTGAATTTCAAAGGTTGTTTTTAACTAAGCTTAGTGTTAACTTAGTGTTTTTCCCATTAACTGCCTACAACAGACAGAAAAATGAATAACCTTTTTAAAATATTTTTGTACTTCACAAAATAACATAAAAGATCTCTTTCATTGCAACTGTCAAGAGAACTAAAATTAAAATTGCACAAAGGAAGTTTATACAGTATAGTCTGTTTTGCAGGGTTGTTTTCATTTATTGAATCTAAAACCAACCTTTTTATCAAATGAAATACATTTGAAATGAATTAAAATATTAATTTAGATTAAAAAAAAACTTAAACTAAGCAAAAAACACCTGAAATATGTTCATGTAGGAGCACTAAAAGCAGAATAAAATAAAATAAAAAACTAAAAAGGAACTGAAACTAAAACCAAAATAAAATAAATTGAATAAATTTAACCTGAATAGTAATATATAAAAAATAATAATAATAATATTAATAAAAATGTCATAACAAAAAAGTACATCATAAAATTTGTAAAAATTATGAAAATTTAAATAAAATACAATTCTGCAACACTGATAAAATATAACACTATACAGTATAGATAGTACTAAATTAACACCGCTGTCTATAATAATAATAATAATAATAATAATAATAATAAATTATAATTAAAGATATTAATAATAATTAACAAATTATATAATTAAATTAATTTAAAATCATTAATTAAAAATCATTATAGAATATTAACTATAAAATATACAAATTATTAGAAATATAAGTTTTACAGCAATGTCTGAGTTTAGGTGTCCATGGAATCATGATACAGGAGCAAATATGATGTAGATATCCATCTATAAATGTTTTTACAGTGATGAACTAGGTGTCAGAAACTGTCAGAGCACTTGCTGAAAATCTTCTGAAGCACTTTAGAAAGCTCTACTCTCTGTTCGCCCAAAATATATCCACTTCCCGTCAGCCCAACATCATTAATAACAGGAACACTCGAGGACAGAAGATCTTCTCTAGAGGAGTACAAACACTGAAGGAAACTGAAAAGGTATCTTTAAATAACTCTGGGCTAAAGTCCACATTCTGTCTTCCTTTTAATGTTTCGAGAATGAAGAGAAAACATGATGAAGTTGGGGAAATGATGCAGGCCAGACTCAAACTTGAATCGTGACATGAGCGCCACAGCTTTTAGCCAGATGTTTTTCTTCTAATTTCACCCCGTTTTGCAAAGTTTGATTGCAGTGCTTAGAATTAGAAGTCTTTTAGTAACTGGACTAGTCCAATTAAAGCATGAATAATCCTCTGTCACTAACTCCAGAGTGAAGAATAATGAACACTTTCTTTCTTTAGAGGATTAGCATCTTTAACAGCCTAATTCTGCCATTAGACACGAGTCAATAGTGGTATTTGTCAGAGTAGCTTTAGTGGGGTTTTTTATACAGTATGTGTTCTTACCCGCTGCTGAATCGTGGCATGTTTATGCTCCATTTCTCTCTTCTCCATCGCTGAATCAATCACCATTTGATCCAGCTGTGACAAGATGAACAACAGCTTATTGCAGGTTTGGTGTTGTATTAGGAAAACATGATCATGTTTATTATCCACAGGCACTGGTTGTCTATCTGTGCGTTGTAGCACTGCACTTTCAGATGTGATGCAGAGTTAAGTATTAAAGTCAGTGATGTAATGTGGCTGATCGATGGACTAATTAGACAGAAATCAGATCTGAAGTTGAGTTGAATGAGTTCAAGGCTTAAACACACAGCCACTAAAACAAGATTTCAACATTTTGAATGCCACAGTATTTGATTATTTTTAAGGTTGGGTGATGTTTTTTCTTTTTTGGATGCTGAAAAAAAATTATCAATTTTTTTTTCTCAGAGACAATTATTGATTTGAATAGTTATGTCATAAAAATTTGTCTGAAATTTGTATTAAATCATTTTATACTGTTTTTTGTTCAACTGAATTCAACTGAATTCAAGTTAATTTGTTTAGCGCATTTTATGATACAAATCGTTGCAAAGCAACTTTACAGAAAAGTTAAGTTTTATCTTTACAGAAAAGTTAAGTGTTTACAAGTTTGTTCAGTTTCATCTTGGTCTTTACATGAGTTAGTGGTAATTTTGCAAACAAAAAAATAATGTGTGACCTCAAAATAAAAACAAATTCGTTAAAATTAGCTTATTTGTTCTTATTTAAATATTTCAAGTTTGAAGTAAACAAAACCAATTTACACTGTATAAAACATTCATGTTCAAATCTTACAAAATGTCATGTCAATAAAAGGTCTGTACATGACATAAACTATAAAAACAAATAGACCATAAATATCAAGAAATGGCTTACTTTTTTGGCGTACAATTTTAATTACATAAAAAAAAAGATTAATAAATTTATTGACAAATGTATTTATTTATTTAAATACCACTTTTCATTTTAACAAGATTTATAAATTGTTAAAAATTTCTTAAAATTTCAAAATTTCTTATTTAATAAATGACATTACACATTAAAGGCTAAATGATAAATGGAGTTTAATATTTCTAAAATAATTTATTAATTTGTCCGAAAAAAAAAGAAGACTGCTCACCTCGGCAGCCAGTTTCTTCATGTAGGGGTCAATCTCATCCA
This sequence comes from Carassius auratus, assembly GCF_003368295.1. NCBI lineage: Eukaryota > Metazoa > Chordata > Actinopteri > Cypriniformes > Cyprinidae > Carassius > Carassius auratus. The sequence goes on from NC_039265.1 coordinate 17,696,382, forward strand.
GGAGGTTGTAGCCCTGCTGATACAGCGAGTACTGCGCATGCATGAAGGATAACATCTGCACAAGACAGGACAGATACAGATACAGATGCTGCACAGTCCACAATAAACCTACACATTCACATACACCAGCACTGACACTCACCGCATCCAAGATCTCAAACTTCTTTTTGGCTTGAAGGACGTTGATCTAGATTTAGGAAAGCAGATTTATATGAAACACTGGACCACAAAACAGCCATATGGAGCACTGCTATATTTCTAACAATACATTGCATGGGTCAAAATTATCAATTTTTCTTTTATGCCAAAAATGATCAGCGTGTTAAGTAAAGATCATGTTTCATAAAGACATTTTTAACGTAAATATATCAAAACTTAGTCATATGCATTGCTAAGAACTCCATTTGGACAACTTTAACGGCGATTTTCTCAGATTCCAGATTTTCAAATCTCAGCCAAATATGATCCCATCCTAACCGTCTGGAGACGGAGTGTTTCTGTGTCTCTCTGTTACCTGCAGCACATAGTCCAGTGCGAGATGTCGGAAGCACTTGCGGGTGAAGTTGAGGGTGCTGGTGGCTTCCTCCACCTCGTGGGGTTTGTTTCGAGGTGCCTGGGCGTTCTTCACCTGTGCGATCTCCAAATCTTCTCTCACCTTATCAAAGTGCTTCTTCGTGTCCTTGAATTTACGCACGTCACTGAAAGTACAGACGGACATGCATTATCTGAATAGACTAATGAATACAAAGCTGCTGATGTGGAGGCTTCAGCAGGAAATGTCATTTTTGAACAGCAACATGAGAGGCAGTTGCGCTTATTTGAACAAAACACGTCTGAAATATGAATGTTGTCTGATATAATTGCACATGACCGATCAGGTGGAGCTAATAAAAGCTTCATATCGCAGCGGTCTTCCTGAAATGCCATTAGTTTTGTCGTCTAAATCTTCCATCCACTGCATTATCAGTGATCATCTGTGATAAATGAATAGCAACCTGCTCTCAAGAATCCCATTATGCTCCACCAGGACCCATTCATTATTAATGAGCTCCAAAAGTCAGATCATTATTTATAATCAGCCTGCGGGAAGCACAAAGATGAAAAAACCCTCCTTAGAGAGTGTTTGCTAGTGAACGCTTTCACATTTGCTGGCCACGGCAGGGTGACACTTCCACATCTCTGACCTTTCTGAGGGATATCAGCAAGTTTAATTTTCATATTTTAATGCATGTCATTTTTAATGCATGTCAGAAGAGCAGGTACCAACAATATGATTTCAATAAACTGCAGCATTTCTGAACTAAACATGCTAATGAACGTTTATTTTGGTATGAACTTTAAATGTATAATATTAATGTAAAATGTGGTTTACAATAAATACACACACACAAATATTTGTACTGTAAAACATTATTAATATTATTATTCTCAGCAAGTTTAATTTTCATATTTTAATGCATGCAATTTTAATGGAGAGAAGATGAGTTACTAACAATATGATTTCAATAAACTGCAGCATTTTTTTATGTACAGCTAAACATGCTAATAACTTTATATATATTCATATATATAAATATATTAATTAATATATAGTTTTAATCAAAACTTAATATTGACACTGAAAACAAACAAAAAAATACAAATAAATCAACATTAACATTTTAAATCACAATAAATTTTTATCAGGAAAAAAAAAAAAAAGATTTCTTCCCAATATCAATAGTAATAATATTGATAAAACTGTGTTATAAGATAAAAGTCTAAGTCAAATATAAGATCCTTCTCAGAGTAAGACACACAGCAGTGTACAGATATGGTTGAGTAAACTCACTCTTTAACAAAGTTGTGCAGCTGCAGCTTGACTGATCTCTGGGCTTGATCAAACAGGATCTGAAAACCACAAAATAAAAATAAACGTGAATAAAAATACCACTTTAGTTTGAACAAACGCCATCCGAGTATCTCTTTATCTGGTTTTATAAATGAATATATGCAACAACAGACAAGCCTGTTTTAGAAGAAAACAAAGAAAGCAATAACATTTATAAGGAAATGTTCACCAGTCAACATCCTATATTAATCAAGGAACAACACTCTTATCAACAAATTACTGTTTTATTATTCAGAAGGTAAGGTTAGCACAGTATTTTAGACCAAACACCCATAACAAATGACTGAAGACCATGAGAAACTGGAATACTGCATGTACTGCTCCACTGTCAACACTAGATGGTGCTCTGTATTTGTTTAATCTGAGCTGTATGGATGTTAACCTGTGAGTATGAGCTCCCAACACACATACCATCATCATCATCATCATCATCATCATCACAGCCCTCTGCCTCATTGAGATTCAGCACAAGTCTCTGAACAAGCACTGAGCTGATCTCATATGCCACGCTGCAGCGACGGAGGAAATATAGGTCACTCGGGCAGGGAGCGAGCGACATGAAGCAGGAGAAGAGCAAAGGAAACAACAGAAAAACAAAGAGAGGTGATGCTTCAGTCCCATCCACATCAGCACAGAAGCATTAGTCTGACATCGAGAGAGCGCTGCACCTTCAGGGCTGATTTACAGACCACAGGAACACATCTTACTATGATTGTAAACAATCACAATCGCAGATTTTCATATTTGTGAAATATTCCGTATTTATTACTTTTGGGTTAAAAGGTCAAAGCATTTTTCTACACAGACAGTCTCAAATTACTTGAATTAAATTGTTCACATCAATGTATTATTGAGGTACCAACTATTTCAAATAAACCTCCCCTAAATTACACATACAAATAAAATGTGTCAATAAAACCATATAAGTGGGCAACTCACACCGAGAACCAAAGACTAGGGCTTGGAAATATGATGTTAAAAACTGTTCATATATTTACATTTATATATTTTAGATTTATATGATGAATATAAGAAAGATTGTTTCAGTATGAATTTAAATAAATTGATATAATGTGTGTGTATGTGTGTAGGTGTTACAAACACACACACACACACACACACACACACACACACACAGACGCAGACCTATATACTGTAAAATTCATAAAGTGAACACCTAATATGTGTTATGTAAACAATATAACTAATTATCTTTTTTTATATAGATTTAGATATACTGTTTTCATTTATTTTGACAACAAAAGTTAAATACAACATAAATACACTTCTAAATGTATTGTTAAATAATTTAACCACATTATTTTAGAAAGCTGAGCTTAATATCAAAAGCCACAGGTTTGATTACTGCCGGACCTGTTGAATTAAGAAATCACTTAAATAGAACCTGTCTGATAAAGTGAAGCATGCTTAAAGAGCTAGAAAAGACATACAAACAGAGAAAACTTGGAACAGTGGTGAAGCTTCCCAGGAGTGGCATGCCTACCAAAATGACTCCAAGAGTGGGACGACGACTCATCCAGGAGGTCATAAAAGAACCCAGAACAACATCTGAAGAACTGCAGGCCTCAGACAAAAGCCGTGTGTGTCCCGTTACATCTGGCGTAAAAACAGCTCCGTATTTCATTGAAAGAAGATCATACCAGCAGTCAAACATGGTGATGGTAGTGTGATGGTCTGGGGCAGCTTTGCCATAACTAATGGAAGCATGAACTGCACTCTATCAGAAAATCCTGTCCGGCCGTCAGTTTGTGACCTCAAGCGCGCTGGGGTTATGCAGCAGGACGATGATCCCAAACACACCAGCAAGTCCACCTCTGGATGGCTCAAGAAAGGTTTTGGAGGGACCAAGTCAAAATCCGGACTTAAATCCGATTGAGATGCTGTGGCATGACTTTAAACAGTCCATTCATGCTCGAAAAGCCTCCAGTGTGGCTGAATGAAAACAATTCTGCAAAGAAGAGTGGGCCAAAACTGCTCCACAGCGATGTGAAAGACTCATTGCAGTTATCGCAAATGCTTACTTGCAGTTGTTGCTTCAAAGGGTGGCACAACCAGTTCTTAGATTTAGGGGGCAATTACCTTTTAATGTAGGGCCAGACAGATTTGGAAAGCTTTTTTTCCTTAATAAATGAAATCATTGTTTCAAAACTGCTTTTTAGATTTACTCGGGTTATCTTTATGTAATATAAAAATTTGTTTGGTGATCTGAATCATTCAATATTATGATCTAAAAGTCAGTAGGGCTGTAAAGCCAGATTCTGATGTTACGCCCCAAATGAATACATCTAAAACTAAGCAGTTCACTTCACTCTTTCTTAGTGGGGGTCTCTTTATAGCTCAATAATCTCTAGCAGGGCCCAAATAAGGTGCTTGGTGATGAAGGCCGATGCTTTTGTGCTCCTCTGTGTCTCATGTCAAGGTTTACGGCCTCCCCTACAGTTAGGCAACAAAAAACCCTCGATAAAACACAAGACTCTGTTTTTCGAGACGCCCATCACTAAACAGAGCTTGAACAGATGCAGTGACTTATCCTGCATCCAAATGGCCTTTAAATGAAGCAGCAGGTTCTGGGAAACCAAGAACCCAACCGACCGCCCGTCTGTCGCAGCAAAGCGCGTCTCGTTCTTTGGCAGGAAGGGAGAGAAACGCCCTGTGTGTGGTCCACTGACTGACATATTGTGGTTGAATACATTTCCAAGTGCTAAGTGAGTATTAAATCTGAGCTCTGTTTGAAATAACACAAAGACACCAGCTTCAGAAATGCATACTTAAAAAAAATATATATACATAAAGAAAAAAATAAATAACAAGAATGCAAAGCCCCTACATAAAATAACATACAGTTTATTTAATTAATTTCATTTATAAATAACAAATATTTAACATTTTGAAAATTAATTAAATATAAATATATGTAAATATTTAATATAAAAAAGTAATAATAGTTATCATTTTAGTAATAATTGTATATACATATGATGTTAATATGCATTTTTATGAAATATTTATGAAATATTTAAATAATATAATAATTTATATATATATATATTTATATATATATATATATATATATATATATATATATATATATATATATATATATATATATAAATTACATGCACATTACGCAATTAATTTTTTACAAAATAAATGATATTTTTTCAATGTAATAATGTTAATTAAACAATTATGTCGTATTTAAATGATATAATTAATGATAACATAAAAATGTATAATTTGTATTTATATATTTGTAGGTATGACTTTTGAAAATATATATTTAATACATTTTCATGAATATACAAAATTAATAAATTTGACCTATTTATTATTAAAATAAATTATGCATTATTTAAATACAACAATTTAATTGAATAACAACACATTATTTAAATATAGATTTATTAGATATAGATATATATTAGAAAGTAGATATAGATAATTAATTTTCTTATTAAAAAAAGAGGTAATTCGTGCATTAATCCTGATGGGTTTGTGCTCTATTTTGTTTTCCCTCCTGTCTTGTGTTGTTTTTCTGAACACATTTGTGTAAAAGTAAAGAGCGTGTGGCTTTGCTGAAAAATGTCCTGACTGGCCTTTACTGTCGCGTGTGCTCTTCCTGTGCTTAATTCCCCTGTATTTCCTGCTCTCTGCACACAACAGTATGAAGGGCTAACCAAAAGGTTAACTGTACTCACAATGCCAAAATGTCAAGTAACCACACTGATATATCAGTAGGTTAGCGGCTTTAGTCTCAGCAGGAGATTTAGGACTATCTGTAACAACGTGAGGCTCATCAGATAGGCCCCTCATTCACCCTACAATCCCTTTGCCCACTTTCCAGACAATTCCTGTATTATTAGGATAAAGAGCTGAGGAAAGAGTTAGGAAGTTATGACATTTCTCATTACTTAGCTTCCCAAATAACTCCCTAAACATCCCTCTTTCTTTCAAAGGACATTCGTCTTCACATTCTATCACTGCATTTCACAGTTTGATTCATTTCCTTCCAACAGTATATCTCTTAATAAACATGTTGTCCTGAAATCAGGTGAATTCCATTCATTCTATTATCTCTGTTCTGATGCAGAAAAACATTGTTCCATTTAAGAACACAGAAATGCCTTTTCTAGCAATATACAAAATTCACAAATATAATGTGTAAACTAATTTTGTGATAACGTCTGTGTAGTATAGACAACAAATGTTTAGTTCTATTTTAAATTGGGTGATTTTTTTCCCCTTTTTACAGTTACCAAAATTTTGTAATCTGTCATTGATCAATACTGTAGATCAAAAAAATTTGAAAAAGTGTTTATATGAAATAAAAAAAAGAAGGAAAAACATTCAAAGTAAAGGTGTTAGGTGTTCACATGCATGTTTATATGTTTATGATGTCTGATAAAGAACATGGTTAATCGTAAGCAGTCTGTATGCACTTCAAGTTAATGGAATAAATGATTACTTTTATGCACATTTTAAAATAATAAGGTCATGAATTAACTGGATTATTTTAGAAACATTTTAACTTTACACATGGATGTACATTTTCACGTGAAACTATTTCATTTAAATATATATTTGCAAAGAAAAATGTTTAAATTTATCAAAAAAAGAAAAGAAAAATTAAGCACAAGCCTATTCAAAAATAAATAAAAATAAATAAATAAATAAAATGTTTTAAAAGCACTAAAAACATGCAATCATTAATATACACCAGATATATACAGTATTTATGTATATATATATATATGTATATATATATATATATATATATATATATACAGTTAAGGTCCGAAATATTACCTTTATATATATATATATAATTAATGCAAATTGTATTAATAATGGAGGGGTGTTACATCCCTGTTGTCTCACTGTAAGTGCTCTTGTGCACTGATGCATGTGTTTGTCTTTCTGCATCCATTTATATAAGTGACCCTCAATCGTTTATGTTTATACCTCACTGCACACACTACTCAGGTGCTGCCAAACACATAATCCCCCCCCACCCCCATCACAGCAGGATTCAGTTCCCAGCCCTCTGATGACCCTGCACATTAACCTGGTTTGTGATGTCATTTCCCCATGTGGCGCTGCTGGCCTCTGTACAGCTACTCTACAAAGGCCCAGTGCTCGGTTCTCAAAAGAGGGCATCAAACAGGCACTGAGTTCACAGACAGACAGCCTGCGGTGCACGGTTCAGATTTAACACCTCAGAGAGAGCTGGAAAACAACACACTTATAGAATGAGCAGATGAGTCAAGTCAATCAAGTCTTCTTTATTGTTAATTCTTCCACATGTACAGCACATACATACAGAGAATTAAAACTGCATTACTCTCAGACCTTTGGTGCATACAGATAAATTAAAATTAAAAATAAAATTACAGTTAAATAAATCAGCACAAGGCACGTGGCAGATAGAGTGCCAACCAGTGAAGTAAACAAACAGTGCAGATAAAATTATCATAAAATGATTGCAAAATTGACTGATTTAAAGTGACAAAAAGCTCACATATCAGCTCTTTATTAAACTGATTGAAGATGTAGTTGAATGAGGTAGTGAGCAGACCAATACTGCACAAAGTGACTGGTGCAGGTCAGAGTTTGTTAGTGGGAGGGGGGAGTGGAAGGACCTGGGGATGTGGGAGTTGGGGGGGGGGAGGCAAAAGAGGCGAGGGGGTTTAGAGTTCAGTGGTGACTGGGACAAAATAGAAGAGGGAAGTTATGGTTGGGAGGGAGTTCAGCTTCCCGACAGCCTGATGAATGAAGCTGCCCTTCAGTCTGAGAGGGCTTTACGGGTGAGACGGGTTTCATAAATGTCCTGGAGGGAGGGGAGAGAGACACCAACGATCATCTCAGCTGCTCTCATAATGTGTTAAAGGGACTTGCAGCAGGACGCATTGGAGGGACCATACCACACCGTGATGCAGCTAGTCATGATGGTCTCGATGGTGTAGGGCTCCTCCACTTCTCAGTTTGTGGAGGAAGTAGAGATGCTGCTGTGCTTTCTTAGCCAGTGCTGCAGTGTTGTTGGTCCAGGAGAGGTCCTCTGTGATGTGCACACCCAGGAACTTGGTGCTGCTCACTCTCTCCAGAGTCGCACCGTTGATGATTAGAAAAACGTGTTGACGTGTTGTTCAACAACAATCTCCTTCGTCTTCTCCACATTCAGACGGAGATTATTGTCCCCGCACTACCCGGCCAGGCGGCTCACTTCGCTCCTGTAGTTTGTCTCATTTCTGTTGCTAATGAGACCCACTGCAGTTGAGTCATCCTCAAACTTAATGAAGAGTTTGGAGTTGTATGACGGTGTGCAGTTGTGGGTCAGCAGAGTAAAAAGGAAGGGGCTCAGCATATATCCTTGGGGGGCCCCTGTGTTCAGTGTGATGGTACTGGATGTGTTGCTCCCGACCCATACTGTCTGAGGTCTTCCAATCAGAAAGTCCAACAGCCAGTAGCACAGCGAAGTGTTGAGCCCCAGCTGGACCAGTTTGTGAATGAGCTATTGAGGGATGATTGTTGATGAGTGTTGAATGTGTTGAATTCAGCAAAACCCTCCTCATCCATGTGTTTGGTTGTTCAGTAAAGATATAAGGTTATTTGTTGGTTATTTATTAGTTGATTCTTTTAATTGTGATGATTTTGCATCAGATTTAACAAAAAACAACCAATTTACAAATCAGAATACTTCATAAAGACCAAAGAAAATTAAAATGAAGAATTTTTATTTTTTTTGTGAACTGTTGGACTTCTGGAAAGTCTGTTCATTTACTGGACATTGCACCCCAAATCATCACACACTGTCAAAACTTAACACTGGACTTCAAGCAACTTGGGCTATAAGCTTATCCACCCTTCCTTCAGACTCTAGGACCTTTCAAAATGAAATACAAAACTTTCCCCCACTCTCATCTGAAAAGAGGACTTTGGACCACTGCGCAACAATCCAATTCTTCTTCTCCTTAGCCCAGGTAAGGAGCCTGTGACATTGTCTATGATTCAGCAAATTCCTTGAAACGTCTGTGTGTGGTGGCACTTGATGCCTTGACCCCAGCCTCAGTGTATTCCTTGTCAAGTTCACTCAAATTCCTGAATCAATTCTGCTTGTGCATCTTTTTCTTCCACACTTTTTCCTTCCACTCAACTTTCTGTCAACATGCTTGGATACAGCACTCTGTGAACAGCCAGCTTCTTTGGCAATGCATGTTTGTGGCTTACCCTCCTTGTGAAGGGTATCAATGATTGTCGTCTGGACAACTGTCAGATCAGCAGTCTTCCCCATGATTGTGAAGTGAAGTGACGTGACATACAGCCAAGCATGGTGACTCATACTCAGAATTCATGCTCTGCATTTAACCCATCCAAAGTGCACACACACAGCAGTGAACACACACACAGCAGTGAACACACACAAACCGTGAACACACACCAGGAGCATTGGGCAGCCATTTATGCTGCAGCACCCGGGGAGCAGTTGGGGGCTCGGTGCCTTGCTCAAGGGCATCTAAGTCGTGGTATTGCCGGACCGAGACACCCGAGATGCAAACTCTCTAACCACTAGGCCACTACTTCCCCTTGTGTAGCCTAGTGAACCAAACTGAGAGACCATTTTGAATGCTCAGGAAACCTTTGCAGCTTTTTTGAGTTGATTAGCTAATTGGCATGTCATCATATTCTAATTTGTTGAAACCGTGAATTGGTGGGTTTTAGTTAAATCTGAGACAAAATCATCACAATTAAAAGAACTAAAGACTAAAACTACTTCAGTCTCTGTGCACTGAATTTATTTAATACACGAGTTTCACAATTTGTTCTTTTCCACAACATTTTGATTTATTGAGATGTACCTGTATATTATAAATTGTATACATATATGAAATTGTATAAAAAATTATACATACACATAGTTGAGAGCATATTTTAATTGAATTTTAAAATTATATATATATATATATTTATTAAATTGTGTGTACAGAACATAAACCACACACACACAAACACACACATAAATGTTACACTATACTTTAGTTTAGTTGTATTACAATAAATATATTATAATTTACATATTTAATGATTATACATAATATACTTTAAATATATTAATATTACTATTTCTTTTCACTATTTATTATCTACTTACAACTATTAAATATTAAACAATACTTCAGTTTAGTTCTATTACTTTATTTTATAATATATACACAGATATATATATATATATTTTTTTTTTATTTATTTATTTATTTTTTTTGCTTTTGCACAATTCTGTTACTGTTTTGTGTCGCCACCTGATGTCAAATATAAAATGTAGGTCCTGAAGCAAAAGCGCTGCTCTAGTTATCATCTCTTATGACCAGAAAAGACATTCACAACAACAGACAGAGCATCATATATGATTTACACTCAACACAAGGATCATTCATGATTCACAGCATCGCAGCACGTTAAATCATTCACACACATCACAACCAGGGCACCTTCTCTAGAGTAGAGTAACACATGAGGGAAAACACATTAACATTTCACGATCCGATGACACCGTGAGGCGCTCTCAGCGGATCCATCCCGCAGTCACTCATCTGAGGAGAAACAAATGAGAAAAACAGCGGACATACCATGTGATAGTTGACAATCTCCTGCAAACTCTCGCCACACTTCTCCAGACAGTCCTGTGAAAACACAGTCATCATTACTCAAATTTGATCATTTTCATTATCAAGACCAAAAATGTATTATGAGGTACTGGTAATTCATTCGCATTTTTGTTCTCATATCATCATCTATTCATATTCTGGCCCATGTAAAGTCCGTCCGCCCGAGGAAAACAAGCCCCGCTGAGCGTGCAACAGCTTTTGTCAAAATGGAAATGTAATTGAGGGCCATTTACAGTGGAAAATGCAAATAGCAGCAGGTTTTAATAAGATGCTCAACATTAGTCAGCTGGGTACAAGGAAAGAGAAGCCAAAAGACTCTTAATAGCATTTACAGATGGCGGCAATGAGTCTAACCCAACTGGCACTACTGACAGAGAGAAATGAGAGAGTACAGGAGCCCCGGCCTGCTTCTTTTTGACTAAATCCATGTCTAATCAGGGTCAAAGAGTGTCTCAAAACAGCAGCCTGACGCCCTCATGTCAGTGAGCCTGCCAGTAAAGAGCTCAAAATTAAAAACAGACGCGAGTTTAGGGTTGAAAAATGACTACAATGGAGTGATTTATGGTGTACAGTTTTGCTAACAGTTCTTGAACGTCTATACTGTTTATCTACATCGCCATAAGAATGTAATGAGAGAGGCTACACATTTTCTTACCGCAATCTCCTCTTTGGTTGCATGCAGTGAGGTCTGATTTATGAATTAATTACTTTTATGAGACTTTTTAATGAAGTGATCCAAAAAGAGTGAATTGGACTGAATCAGCCAAATGTCTCACTCATTGAATCAGTGTTATGTTTGTGAATTTGGAAGATTTACTTCCCAGAAGTCTACCTAATAATAATAATAATACATTGCAAATGTAATAAATAAGTGGTAAATAACAATAAATAACAATAATATAATAAATGAATACTAATAATAATGAAATGAAAACTAATAATAAACAAGTAAACTATACTATTATTATAATTAATAATAAATATAACAAATCTACAATAAAGTAAACAAAAATATTATATAATTCTAATAAAAAATGTAAATGTTAAAATGATTATATAATTCTAATATAAATATACAATTATTAATATAAATGTAATTGTATATAATATTATATACAATTAAAATATAATAAAAATAATTACAATTATATTATATAATTAATGGAAATTAATAATACAAATATTATACTGTTATTATATTTTTATACAATTGTTATATATTATATTTATAATAAAAATAAATAACTAATATATAGTAAATAATAAATAATAAATACAATAAAAATGATACCTTTAAATACAAATAAAACAAGTTATAATAATAGTGATTAATATATAATAAATAATGAAAGAAAAATAAAACAAAATAAAAGTTTTAAAGCTAAAATTTTTAAAAGTATAATTTTATATAATAGAAATACTAGGGATGACCCCAAATAGTCGCAGATCCGATGCTCCGATAGAAGGAGCCTGATGTGACCACCAATCTCACAGTCAAATATTCAAGGGTTGTTATGATCATGCTATTTTGGCTATATGGGGTTGCTCAAATGTCTGATTTCACAAAGAATTATTGGGTTATTCTATTAAAATAATGCTGTTAATAAGAATCTAAAAACATATAAGCTTCTAATAAATATTTTAACATTTTAATACACATTTTAAATCCAACCACCCCTATTAATTTCACTTTTCAAAATCCGTGACTGACAGAGGAGCCTCTTGGCAGCAGGTATTTAAAACTTTAACAATACTCAAACTGACACAGGCAGAGTTAAAGAATGGATTAGGGTACAAGTGATTTCAAAATGGTTAATAGATATTGTGTAGGCCTCTGTATTATTTATTTCATATAAGATACATTTGGTTGAGTTATGCTGCAGTAAATCACTTCACTGTAGTTACTACACTGGTTATCTCTTCAGCGCGAGCAGGACAAACAACAATGCATAATATTGACTATGACTAGGACTGTTATATTCATAACATTATAATGAGAAAACTATTACTCTGTGAATTTTTTAGTTTAGTTGCCGTGTTTTTGCACGTTGTGAGATGAAAAACACGTCCATAAAAGGAGATGATTCAGAGCCGTGCAGACATGTTCCTGTGCATTTGAGGGATTCTGTGCAGATAGTCTAGAAGTTGTAATATTAACGAAATGTTGTAAAAATAACAAAGCAAATTCTATACAAGTTAAATGAGTTAAATCCCATTGATTAAAAACCTGCTATGCTTCATTCTACTGGTTATCTTCAGCACAGGCAGCTCAAAACAGAAACGAGTTATTATTAATTATTAACCCCGTTTGTATCTATTTTCCTTGTGTGTTAATATCAGTAATCATGTTGAATGTCTGAATACTCGACTCTTGGTAATGTATTTTGCCCCGCCCCCAAACACATGATTCGACGGCAAAATTAAACTATGAAAATGCTTAGTCGGGGTAACCCTTAATAAATACTATTGTTGATTGTTTATTTAAGTTAAGACATCTATGAAGCTTCTAAAATAATAATTCACGGAATTCTTAGGAACCATATTTTTTTACAGTTTCCATTACGTCAAAGCAAACTCACACACACAATCAAATATTACCGATATCATCTGGTCCTTCTTGCACTGCTGGGATAGGTCACGGATACCGTTGATGAAGAGCTTGTTGGCGGTGACGTACGCTTTCCCAGCTTCAATCATACCGCCACACAGCTTCACCAGCTATTAAACAAAACCGAGAGAGAAAGAGGTTAACATAAGACACGATAAGCCATCCATGCGTAAAGCCTTTTAGTCTTAATCATAACCTCAACTGCGCTGACAGAGCAGAATATTAATAGGCTACCCTTTGATGTTTTGTAGCAAAACACAATTATTTTATATAATGCTGAGTGTGACATATTCTAATGCATTTCCTTAACTGACTAATAAATGACTAATATATATATATATATATATATATATATATATATATATATAAATAAATTTATGTTTATTTTTATTTAATTTACATATTATTTTTAGAACGATGCAAAAGCATACTTTTAAAAATAATACGTAAATATTTAGCATTTTTTAGTAATATGTATACATTTAGTTAAAATGTGAAATTTTTAGTTAATATTTCATCACTAATACTGAAATAAGTTTAGTTAATACTATTAAAAACTAATATTTTTTGTTTCGTAAATGGAGGGGATTTTGATTCGTCTCAGTGAATCAAATCTTGCATGCAGAAGATTCATTTAGTAGATGGTGACCAGTGTCTTTTTTTCAGTGTCATTTCAGTGAAACACAGACTAGTTCATTAAAAAGCATTTAAATGAATTTTTCAGTGGAATCAAAAGCTGTAAAGTTGTCTAATCATAATAACGAGCTTGTAGCCTTTCATTATAACAGCATTACTATAATCACACTTCTCTCATCAGTCTAAAATATCAATGCAGTACATTTATTTAAACATTAGGTTAACTGAAAGCTGAAATCTTTCTTTAAATCCCACAAACACACACACACACAACAGGTGCGCTCTCATCTGTGCAGTAATTCTCCTCACTAATGTGCCAATTACCAGCTCCAAAATGTAAAGGCCAAGGCAAAAATCTCCCACTTTTGCACAGACTCAGCGGAGGGCTTTCACATGTGGTTGTGTGTTTGCTTTGTGCCTGATGGGACACATTCTCAGATGGGCTCCATGTGTCTGTCCTCATGTTCAAACTGGTTAGTTGCCTTTTCTTCCTGTATTGCTCTTTCTTCTGTATTTTATCTTCCTCTTTCTTACCTCAAGTGCCGTTTCGATTGCGTCCGCACACGCACATCCAGCTGAAAATATGGCTTTGGGAAAATCTCTTAATTTCCCAGACTCTCCTCATGAGTCAATCTAACCAACACAAAGAGCCTTGTTCTACACAGCTGCCGAACAGACCCACAGACTCCACATCTGAACAGCCAGACGTGAGAACTAGCAAAGAAATCGTCATGCAAAAATAGAATGAGTTGCATCATTTACTGTTTTTGAGTAAGACTCCAAATGTTAAGTTTCCTACATATGATAAACAAACAATAGGATTTCTTTTCAGTGTGATTTCTCCAACAGTTTCCCCTGAGAAAAGTCACATGAGATCAGAAGTCATGAGAAACACACACTGTTGTTTTGCTGAGCCTGATGAAATGTGATCAAGAGTTGCACATTGTTGTGATTAAAATGCATGGAAACACTAAACAACAAACAACTAAACCTAATGCATGAGAGGAGACCAATTCATTTCTCTGCATCACTGCAGGACTTTTCTATAGTAAATTATACATTAAATAAAAACATTAAACACAAAATGTAAAAAATAAATAGATCAGTAATTTAATAATAAAAAAAGAAATATACATTTTAAGTAATTTGTTAAATCCTGATTATTTCAGAAAAAAAAGACCAAAGAAGACTTTTAAAATGACACTTGTGTAATCTTGATTGACAGCTGTCACTCAAGGTTTTCAGGAACAGATGGAGATCGCAGGAATTAGAGAAGCATATGTGCTCCAGACATCTGTCAACACATGAACACTTCTTTAAAGATTATTTAACCTATATCTTCTCATGAATGATCTGTTTTTAGCTTTTTAGTTTTTTTAGATTAAAATGTATAAACATAAGGGATAGTGTGTATATTTTTAGATTAACTTGTAACTCGTCATCATTTCTAGCCATTTCTTTTGTATTAATAGGTGGTCAATTTAATTAATATAAGACAAACTTTCACTCATATTAATTTTGTATAAAATAAATATAAAAAGAAATATTTGGATTCCAAAAGGTTAAGAGGTCATTTTTATTAATACAGGAAAATGTAATTCATGTTAAACTGGAATAAAATTAATATTTAGCTTTTGTTTTTGTGATCGAAAATAAAATAAAATAAAATAAAATAAAACAGAAATGTCATGTCAACTGCCCAAAGGTAGTGTCTTGTGAGCACAAGACTAGACTCCTGTATTACAGTATTAGATCTTCCTGTCGATGGCGTTCAGCCATCTTTTACAGCATTTAAACAGGATTACCATCGCTATACATTAATCCACAATGTTCCTCCAAACTTATATACCTCAAACGTCTCTCCACACATGCCTTTTCTGCTCTCTAATGACGAACTGCCCTGCTTTCTCTGCTAGATTTACACCAGCATTTGCACACTGATGATCCGTAAAGCCTGAGCTTGACCGCTTGACCTTGTTGTGGGAGCAGCTGATGTCAGTGTTTGGCTACAGAGGCCTTGGAAGGTATTAGATGTGATTTCTAACAAATCCAAGCTGTGATTTTCAAACATGTGGCCTAAATGCACTCTGGTGGGGTCAGAAGGTCAAGTGACGGCTTTAAAGCGTCTTACTGTACCTTATCAAGCTTGGCTTCGATCTCCACCACCTCCGTCTCCACCTCATCAATATTAGCCCTGGAACACAAGACAGACGATGACGCGAATTATTTTGGCTCGACATTCACAGCTTGACGAATGGCACAGAAAGGAACAAATCAACAGCAGATTTCATAGGATCTACATTTCATTCTTCATTTCGTATTCACTCGAAATAGTTAGTGAGAATAACAATATGTTCATATTAATCTTACTATTTTTGCAGTATTCAGAATGCATACTCACTAAATCTTACCCAGAATACATGATAACAACTACATAATAAAACAAAATCCGGATTAGTGTTGAACAAACAGGAAATAAAATCAACCAAATATATAACAATGAGGTCATGTGACAAAAAGGTAGCATTAAATGCTTATCGTGGAATAATTCCTGCAGTCTAATGTTCATTTTTCCAGTTGATTTTCAAAGAACATACTTTTTTTTTTTGTCTAATATTATTAACAAACCCTTGCAAGGTAAGACGCAGATTTTCCACTTGTAAAAATTTAGACGAAAAACAAGGCATGTAGCTGCTACTGCAGTTTTTATTAGTATAATTGTAAACGTGAAGTATGAATTAAATTTTGTATTCCTAAATGATATAGTATGGTAATATCTCCAAATTCTGGCACACATTTTGACTGCACACTGCAGTATGTAAGTTCCCACAGTTAGTAAAGTACACACTTTTTAGTGCATACCGTAGCACGAATATGCAAATAAAACGCAGCCACTCTGTGACTTTATGGTGCTTTCATGAAGGATTTACTGTAATTATGAGCTTCTGAATAGTAAAAACTAGGGCTGGGCAAGTTGATGCATTATTATCGCGTTAACGCATTAAGCGAGAATTATTTCATTGCGCGTTAATGCAGTTTTTTTTTATTATTATGAAAGTCTGTTGCGCACTGGCTTAATACGCATACAGACAGATCACGGGTCACAGGGGGGGATGCTACCGATCAGATTATTTAGGCTAAGCATCGGCATTCACAAAGTCCACTGTTATTTTTAACAGAAAAGAATGCATCAAGCTCGTAATCATGACTTCATAAATGGGAAATAGGATGTTTCTGATAGCATGTGAAGACAGCAGAGAAGAGCTTGCTCAGTACAATGGAGTTCATAGTTTGCTCTCTCACAATGTATTGCATTATACATCTATTGCTTTTGCCGCTCAGAAATATTCACGCAATCATGCAGCACGTATCAGAAGATCTGCGCTCCAGTGCGGATAGTGCACACACACTGATCTACATGTAACTGAACCGTGCTCTTGTCCACCGAGCAAGGGACTTCTAAACAGAGCGATCACACTAGTCAAACAAACCAGGCTTTAGGGGTTAAAACTGCCTAGTGTGAGCACACCCTAATTATTCTCCCGTACACATGAGTCTCTACCCGCACATCAAGAGTTGTTTTTCTAAAACTATAAAATATTTTCTATAAAAATGTTAATGTCCTGGCAGTGACAAATGTCTTGTTTTATATTTAATATGATAACATTAATGTCAAAGTTTATTAAGATTTAAAATATATATTTTAACTGCCACTATGTAAAAGGAATACTGCTGTAAAAAAAGCACCTTATTTGTTTGAAGTGATTGCAAACCAAATATTATTGAACTTTTGGTTATATAGCAGTACTTTTATATGAACAAAAAGAGCACAATACACTACTTTTGAATGCATTGTTAGTTTTGTGCATAACAATGCAATTAATTGCGATTAATCGCAGACAATCATGCGATTAATCACAATTTTAAAACATTCCCAGCACCATTCTAAACTAAAACCATTCATATATTTCTTAAATTTTCCGACATGTAAAAACAACCGAAATGACAGCAACAACAACAGTTAAAGTCTTTTAATCTCGCAACTATCATCATCCTGACGAGTCCTGAATACAATTGACCAATCAGATCTGGCCTTCTCTTTTCAGAAGTTTCTGTCTCCTCCCTCTGTCCAGTCTTCCTGAATGAGAAAGGGTTTTCTTCTGAACTGTAAGGTTTAAAAGCTTCAGGCTTTACGTTAAGCCATATCACTGAGATCTGAATCTCTGTGTAATCTCTCTGTCTCTTGCTGTGCTCTGCGTGTGACGTGTTTGAGCGAGGCTGCACTGATGCACGTGTTCTCCATTTAGAGCAGAAGCAATTGTGCCTTGAGTACAGAGACACACACACTTGTGTCACACCAGATGGTTATGAGTGATGGACCATTTTATATAAAAGCTGGGGAAGTACTCCCAGGACTAAATGGTCTATATTGGCACCTTGATCATACATATTAGTAGCTAAGGTGTACACATTAAATCATAAAAGGTACCATCCCAGTGACAGGTTTTGACCATTTTTACATATATATATATATATATATATATATATTATAAAATCTAAATATGTATATTTGTGTTTATATATTTATGGCATTAGAACAATTTCCCCCCAAAAATGAAAACTTAAAGGAAATACATAAAGAACTAAAAACAAACTATACACACACACATACACACATCTATAGTTAAAAGTGTTTAACACAATTTGAAATAATTTTTTTTACATTTATTTCTTACGAACTAAAAAAACTAATAATTTTTTTGTACACACATATTCTTAAAAAAAATATTTTCATTTATATGCACACATACACACACACACACACTTTTTATAAACATGATGTATATTTATACAGATTAATAATTATTATAAATGATAAAATACACATGCACTCACAGAATTAACATGATGGTGACAAAGCACTGCCTTACGATTTCTGTCTCACAGATAAGAAAAAAAGGCAGAAAACCCCCCAGAAAGATCCCCTAAAGTTACATTACATCCCTGTAAGCACCTTGCAATTCTCAAACAGGGAACTCAAAACACCTTTACAGCTGCACAGCAATGTCTGGAAAAAACCTACAAATCCTACATTCCTCTATCACAAATCAGTGTCACAAAGATCTTTAATATGCTGCTTTCTCATCGAATTCAACTGTTTTTGTTCATTCTTTCTATAACCTGCACCAAAATAAAGTCTGTTTTTATCCCTACCAAAACATTTGCTCATTCTGGGAATCCTGCCCTGACAGCAAACCCAGGCCGAGCTTTTATATAATGTCTCAAGACTTGCTGAGCTTCATCTGAAGAGTCCTGCAGCTGTCTGACCTCCTGATGCGTTTCCTGGGCAGAAGAAGCACAGCTGCCGTGTCTCTCTCTCTCTCTCTCTCTCTCTCTCTCACCCGTGATCATGCCAGCTCACTGCACATGCCACTGTTGGGATGGATGCACACGTTGCCCCCGGGCCTGTAACCATGGCAACCGCTGTGGAGGCTGACCCCACACTTACAGACCCTATTATGTCTGACTAGATCACTTGAACTTGCAAATGAAGAGAATACAATAGCAATATGGTTTAAGGACAACATGAAAACATTTTTGACTTTAATCTTTATAAGGTTCTCCACTTTCAACAATACTGTTGATGATATAACTAAGACCATGTGGGCAATGAAACATGATAATAATAACCATTAACACAATCGCAGACAAACAAATTTCATTCAACTTTTTTTTTAATCCGATTTTCAAATCCAAAAAACAAAAGAACAACATCACAACACAACGTGATTCAGTATAGTTCAGTACAATACGGTATGAGTGACCTGTACTATTTGACCTTGACGCATTTGCCAGATGGTACCAGCTTAAAGGGGCACAACCCTCGTCCTCTGGGAGCCCACCATGAGAGAAACACTCCAGCGGACACTTTCAAATGACCTGCTAATTTGCAAAAAAGAGCAGCTGAGAACAACATCCACTGTGTTCTCAGACACATCACACACATCAGAGGGAATCTTTTCATTGTTACACTGCCACAGCTTTAATCACTGCATGTATTGAGATTTGCTGAACGGTTCTCCATCCGGATGAGGTCATCATGAGGGTCTGATGATGATGATGACGTCACTGCGCTCAGTATTGATTGAATGATTGCTCCAAGTGCTCTAGTGGAGACCTGAGTGTCTGAGTGAGTCATCCAGAGAGAAGTGTGTGTGTGTGTGTGTGTGTGTGTGTGACTGTACGCCTCTTAGTGCTCTTGTCTGGACCTCTTAAATTCAGTAAAAGCCTTAATTCTCCTGCAGCCTCCAGCTATACAGCTACTGTCCAAAAACAGAGCAAACCGTGCATCAGTGTGGCCAGTGTGCAGAAAATTTGAATTGATAAAGCAAAATTAGTGTCATATTAAAATGCATTATAATTTAATGGCTAATTCAACACATTTCAAAATGGTTTAACTGCAAATTTTGATTGCAAAAATATTATTATATGTGACCTCTGATCACCAAACCAGTCTAAAGTCGCTGGGATATATTTTTAGCGATAGCCAAAAAAACTCTGTATGTGTCAAAATGATTGATTTTCTGTTATGCCAAAAATCATTAGGATGTTAAGATCATGTTCCATCAAGATATTTTGTACATTTTCTACCGTAAATATATCAAGATGTAATTTTTGATTAGTAATATGCATTGCTAAGATCTTCATTTGGACACCTTTAAAGGCGATTTTCTCAGTATTTCGATTTTTTTTGCACCCTCAGATTCCAGATTTTCAAATAGTTGTATCGCGGCCAAATATTGTCCGATCCAGACAAGAGAGACAAGACCAAAGCTTGCAACATGTCCAGTGTGCATAAAAATCGAATTAATCTGAAAATGCATCAGACTTCAAAAGACAAATTCTTTTAGTATCACAATGTCTTTAATCCACATTTTTTTGGCCTATTACATTTTATAACGACTCTGTCAGTTTGCTCTGTTTTTCTTCATTTACTTGAAGCCTGAAGCTCCTTTATTTGAATGATGCAATGATGCATAAATGGAAAGATTATACAAGCATTGTAAATTAATGCAATATAAATAACTTCAGTGTGATAAAAAGACTCCTCCTTTTTCTTTCTTTTTTTCAAGTTTATTTTTGTGATAATTACTGTACATTATCGCTTTAAACAACTATCAGTGACACTACTTCTCTCCTCCACAGCTGCATGACTTGCTGCGTCTGTGTTTGTTTTGTAATTCAGGTCTGGTTTTAGTCTCCAAAAAGCCACAGACGGATTTAACTCAAGTGGGCTTTCTTTCTAGTCTGCTTTATGGGTGTGTGGAGGACAGGGCCGTCCAGCTCATTGGAGACGTCAGCTCTCAGACGTCTCTCAGCGAAAGCGTGTTGATTTTGGAGGGGTTAGCATGCAGTCAAGCATCAAAAATGTGTCATGAGCAAAAGAGAGGAGAGTGGCCCACACGGACCCCTCCTCATCCAGACCCCGCGAGGCCACCACGGCCAGATACACCATGAGTTATCTGTGTTTAGTGGTGTTCTGGCAGGGCAAAGTGAACCCAGCTGGCGTGTGCGTGCAAACGATTTCCTAATCGCCGCTCCAAAACCCTCCTGTGAGGATCATGTGTGAGTAAACACGGTGGTCCTCCCTTTATCGGATCCTTTCCCACCCAAAAATCTGTTGCTGTCTGAGAGCTGATGTCACAAAACGTCTCCAGACGTACGAGGTGTTAATGCGTCCAGGAGCGAGGGGTTTAACTAATGTTACACACACATTCTCACACAGGTCAGAGCAGATGGAGATCAGACAACTCTCCTGACAACACAAACACCAAAAGTCATTCAACTCTATATGACACACTTTACAATAAGTACAAACAAACAAATAAATAAGACTAAATTATATTCAAGGAGTAGTATAATATTTAAGTAAGAAATAATATAACCCTGCTAAGATTTTTTCTTCACTGTGACGTTATTTTACGGATAATTTATTAAAAAAATTTATTTTACGGATAATTTATTAAAAAATGACGATTATCTATTATTTTCCTCCACTGACACTATTTTCCTCAATTATATTTAATAAGAATTACAAACAAGAGTAAAAATATTCTCAATGATCATTTTCATTATGTAGATCAGGGAAATTAATTTTTATGAAATTAATTGTACTTAATTTTTATGAAAATGGTCCTAAAACAAAGTTAATTTTCCTTTTTAAACAATTATAAAATATACATGTAAAATATTAAATTATATTATATTATCTACATAATATAATATTGAAAATAATGTCACAAATAGAAATCTTAATTATCCTAAAATTTCTTTAAATTATGAATTGTTTCTTAAAAGCCATTAAACTTCATTTTATTTTAAATAATTATATATAAAATGCACATCTATTGTAAAATTCATCACACAACATCATATTTTAATTTAATTTTCATATTAATATATCTATAATATGTGAAACATTATTATAATATTATATAAAAAAAAAAATAATCAAAGTCAAGCACATTCTTATCAATTATCTTTAATGACAATTAAAAACAAAAGTAGAAAGTAAAAAAAATCCCAAAGATGATTATAATTACTGTAAAAAATGCAAATACAAGGTCTTGACAGGTTTTGTAAGATTAATCGACTGAAATGTGCAAGACTTCTTGTCATCTTCAAAGAAAAGTAATTTATCGAAGCAAATGAAATGATTCAGCTCTCAAAGGTCATCTGAAATGGTCTGGGATAGACAGCACTCCCACAACCCCACACAGCTCTCAGTATGTTATCTGATGGAGCAGAGATACAGTGTCTTCACAGCCGTCGCTGGAGGAATGTTCTACCACCCACCTCTGAGCAGCACTGGAGGAAAGCTTAGAGCCACTTCCTGTGCAGCCAATGAACACCAGACCACAGTGGGAATGCCAAGAGGTGGTCGATAGGATTTGTGTGGAATGGATACAGACTTTCAAGAAGTTTAAAAAAGAAAACTTGTGGCTCAAATGGCAGTCATGTTCTTCTCTACATAAGCTTCATTATATAATGATATAGCCTCGATACGATCTGAGGAAATGGAAAAAGAAGGACACATAAGAGTGAATCTCCACAGCAGGGGCATGAAATCTCTTCCTTCCTAATGTCCATGGCATATCTGCATCAAGAGATAAAGCCTGACACAGAAGAGATGGAATATACTTTAGAGATAATTACAAACCAACATGGCATCATGCTACAAAATCAATGGCAGAAAACTCAAAGATCGAGGGAACGGCTGGGAAGAAATCAGAGAGATACATTTATTGTGACACTATGCTCTCTTATGTATTTGTTTAGCAAACAATATTACCCAAAACAAAATACAAATGTGGAATATAACAGCAATTCTACTAGGTTTTTTATTTTTGCGCTATTGTTGCATAGCTCCGCCCACGCTAAAATCTCATTGGTTTACAATCCTGCTGCACACAAATAGCTATGAAGTGCAACAATCGGGTTCATAAGATGTTCAAAAATTAATTCAATTTCTCCACAGAGATATTGATTTTTAATGATAACTTTTAACCCTCTGAGGTCTAAGGGTATTTTTGGGGCCTGGAGAAGTTTTGTCATGCCCTGACATTTGTGCTTTTTTCAGTTACTTACACACATCTAAATGGCTAAAGTCTAATATCACTGTTATCAGCACAAACTGTGCTATAATAATATGTGAGCAGCAGTATGTACATGATTGTGTTTTTGTGGAAAAAAAAATGTGTGGTTAGTGAAAAACTTTTTTTTTTTAATGATTTGAATAAGGCCATAAGACACACACAGAACATTGGTTCCCGTGACTGTTGAGAACTGGAGTTTGTAGCCTAGAATTCTTCTTTCTAAATGATGTGAAGATAATCTTGTTTACTCACTTACAGAAAACAATATATTGATTAAAATTTTCTAAGACACTTTTTGTTTGTAAAAGTCATATGCGAGTAGGCGTCAACTATCATGAATATCATTGTGATTTACACCTGAGAAGACAAAGGCCTGCATAATGAGCTGCATAATGAGCCTTTCAGTCAGCTGTGTGTCACTGAGAGGGAGGAGTTACAAGAAAGAATGTGAGGACAATTTTTTTAAAATATATTTTTATGTTTGTAGTTAATTTACAATATATTTAATTATCCCACAAAATAATTTAAAATCCACTTGCGAGTGCAGTAAAACAGTTTATTAGGAACAATCAAAGCTGACTTTCAAAGCTGATTTTTTAGCATCACTGCTCCAGTAACACTCTGATTTTCTAAAAAAAAAAAAAAGAAAATTATTGTTATTATTATTATTTTTTTTATTAATTTGGAAAAGAGCTGAGAATATTTGTTCAGGTTATTTTGGGATAAATTGAAAGAACAGCATTGATTGTTTGTTACATTTGTTACAGTTACATTTATTTGTATTTTTACATCAAGCTTTTGTATGGTATAGTTGTATATTATTATTTAAACTTCATAATGTTTCACTTGATTATACACTAAGTAAGGAATTATAGCTTGGAAAAAGTCTAACTAGTAAAATGCTTACACATTATGTGAAACCTAATACAAGTATAAATAAATAAAAAGAGACTTACTCTTGTTTATGATCTCTGCTGAATAAAGCGCTTCATGCTTTTTTTCTGAGGACATCCAAATCTCAAATCCTGAGGTAATCCAAAGTGCATATTTTGGGGGTAAATTATGTCTTATTCCTCTCGGCGCGAAGCTAACAGTAAAATAAGTATAACTTAAAGAACAGTCTCACTGCTTTGTTTTCTGTGTGGGCGTATTCAAGCCACGTGCTTCAGTGAAACATTATAACCTCAATAGCGCGTTCAGCTAATGTGTAGTCACATTAGATATAATGAAGGGAGACGTGAAAGACTTGACATCGAGTTGTTTTCATATGGATAACTTTATCACAGAATATTTGTTTTCGGTAGGTTAAAAGTAGACATGTCAAGCTTTCTATAGATATCTCTGTCATGTCTCTTCGTTCAGTATTCGGTGAGTTACAGTTCATTTTAATGACGTGTTTGTAAATGAAGATCAGCGCAGACAAAGGCTGCAGACAGCACACCTTTTTTGTTATCTTTATTTTATAAAGGAACAAAGTTTTCTTGTTTATTTGTATATTATGTCCATATACAAACAAAAGTAGACTCTTTACAGATTCGATTGATGTATTACTCTTATCTGTATGATCAAAACTGAAAGTGTTTTCAGGGTTATCAGGAGAAAATGCCTCATAACTCGTATATGTGTGAATCGACTACTGAAAATAAGAACATGTTCTTAAATAGCCTGGTTAAATAAAGGTTAAATGAAAACTTTAAGACAACTCTCTAAAGACAAAACTACTGTACAGTATATCCTTTTATTAAAAGACCAGGACACACCAAGCCGACTTCAAAGAACTAGCAAACTAACACGTGTGTTCTGCGCATTCCTGCGAGGAATTAACTGTCAATATCAGCAGCTTTCAGTAGAATACATTAGGGCTGGTCGATATATCTAACTAGATGATCATGCGCATCTAGTCAGTTAATCTGATTTCGTGATTACCACTAAATCGCCATCACCTGCTTTCAAATGGAGCGGCACTTAATAGACAGAGCAGTAGATCACTGACAAGCTACCCAATATCGTGTCATTATTTCAGATGATTTGCCTTCGATAATGAACGCAATATTGCGTAGTTTGCCAGCGATCTATGGCTCTGTCTATTAAGTGTGTGTGTATATACACACACACACACACACACATATATTTCATAATAAACTTCAATAAATTGTTGATTTGATCATTATATCAACAGTTTTATATTCTCCATCTTTCTGCATCATGGTATTGTAGTTTTTTTAATTTAAGCCATCATGTACAGTCTTGCACATTTGTCTTTGTCCAATTTTGAAATCTTTTTACTTGTAATGTTATGAATCACCTTGAAGCTAGTTTTTTCTTTTTTCTCAATTTGCTGTATTTTTACTGTAGTTTTGTACACTGTAATTTTGCAGTATCACCTTACAAAAGACTCGATACTGGAAAACTTGTCAAGCATGGTTAAGACACCATTTACTTTCACATGATTTCCAGAAATGCCAATAAGAAATCATGAAAGCGTTTGTAGGAAAACAACAGGTTAACATTTCTACTTTGACAAAACATCAAACCAAAACAGTTGAAGAGATACTACAAGCACACGACATGCAAAGGCTCCAAATCTGATGCAGCTTTGCTGAAACACACGGCTGAAAAAGTAGTGTAATAAATCATTGACACTTCTGACCCAATCTGCTCGTATCAAAATAACTTGTGTAAAAATAAACCATAAAGCTATTTTAACAATTTCACTGTCAACACCATTTGAAGCAATGGATGCTATGCAAGTAATGCACTAAAACAGCTAATAACTGCAGGCCACCAATGGGCTTTGATGCAGCCAAGGATCCCAGTGACTCCAGCCTGACCTCTGACCCCTGAAGAGAGAGCAGCTGCCCTAACCATCCCTCATCATGACTACAGAATAAACAGAGATGTTCATAGACAGTCTTACCTCACACACGCAGAAGATCCTTAAATAATACTTCAGCAGAGACTTAGAAGTATTTACACTGGTCTCTATTACAGTTGTAAATTTAAGTATTTAATCATGCATATGTCAAAAGGATTTATGGAGTCAAGATAAAAGAAACAACTGTTTCAGAGCTTATGTGAAAGAAAATATGAAGATTTCATTTATGTGGCGTCTGCAGTTGTTAAAATAATAAAACCACCTCCAGAAAAGGAGCAAAGTTCAACCGACAACACTATGGGCTAAACAATAAAATGTACTCATAAAAAGTACATTTATTGATTCATAAATTTAAAATACATTTCCTAAAATTAAAGCGAAGAAAAATACTCTGCCGTCTTAAATGAACTGTTCTCTCAAAAATGAAAATCATTCCAAATTCATCATTTTCATAAATGAAAAGTTAACCTCATATGGATTCTAATGCTTTGTTGAATCTGCATTCACTTCTATTGTATGGAAATAAGCAGCATGATCATTCTGCTAAACATCTTATTCGTTTTCTACATGGGGCGCAAAGTAAAGGATCTCTGAAGGGAACCAACTGTCCTTTAGAAAAGTTTCAATGGCATTTTCATTTAATCTGACAAAGTAGCGTTCATGAGTGCAACGTTTAATATAAGAAATTAAGTCACATAGTGTCTAGATTGAATATATGATGGAAGAACTTCCAATTTCTGGTGAACTATTTAATGTTCTGGGGTTGATGGCATTTCTCTCAGATTAAAAATGATGAGAGGTAATGAAGTAGTTTTTAGCAAATTTAATATGGTCGTTATTGTTATTCATTTTGGTTTGCTAAAGAATAACATTCCAGAATAATTTTTTTCTTTAACAAACTATTTATTGTTGCTTTAGCTTTGTTGTTTTTACAGCTATCATGGTTTTGACAGGCTGTTAGCATAAGCTGTTAACCACGTATTCTCTGTCACAGTCTAGTGGGATTTCATTACCGCTACATGTTTGTCCAAGAGTCGATGCTAAAGCCTGGAAGCGGCCAGCACAACGCTGGGGCTTATGGGAGAATCCTCTGGGATTTAAGGCTGAGTGGAGGAAGGACGGGGCCACAGACCAGGCTCGGGTCTCGTGAGGTTGAGAGGGACAGACGCCAGCCGGACTCAAAGCTCTGACCCATAACATCCTTCCGGAGCCAGGCTACAATCTGGAAAAACTAGCTACAGGGATGGTTTTCCGCTGCATTTTAAAAATCACATGGTTTGGTACCTGCAATGTCAGCAAACTGTTGAGTAAATAAACGGATGTAACAAATGAGAAATTATATCAGTGGATGACGAGAGTGATGGACAGAGTTTTTACAGTCCGAATAAAAACAGGAAGGAGAAATCACAAAGTCACACAAAAAAGACAATACTGCACATCAAGCTCACTACAGTCTCACGGGGACATGTGTAAAGTATATAGGAAATGACAGCAAATATATTATGTATTTCAATGTAACACTGTCACCGTAGCAGGGCTGTCACGATAACAAATTTTGCTCTTCGATAAATTGTCCAAGAAATTATTGCGATAAACCATAATATTGCCGTTCTAAGACCAGTTTCAACTAATATAATGATAATGGCATAATAACCAGGTACACCTTTTCAAAGATCAATAAACTTTATTTTATGACAGATTCAGAGCAAGAAATACAAAAATGTTGACTTTGTGTGGCTTAAAATTAATTAATTTTGTATGTTTTTATGTTATATTATGCCAGTTAGGGATGCTCATATTGACCGTTTAACCGAAAGTACACATTTTGACCGATGAAGGGGCCATTCACATATCACGTCTTTTTTTGTGCTCAAGTTCGTTATTTCAAATGCGGTATGCACGCTCATATTGGAAGCAACGCGCTTGCGCGTCCACACAACATCTAGTTAAAAACACGCAAGCGCAGCAGGTCATGTGAAAAGAACCAGCTCAATTGGCTTCCTTTCCGGGTGAAACACTGCAGAGTTTTTTACTTTTCTTCGAAAATAAATCTTGTAGCAGAGTTACAGCAAGGGTTTTTCGGTGGTGGAAATCCATTACTGAAATGTCCTTTTTGAAACGGAGATCACAGCTGATGGATGCTTAGCAACGACAGACGCCTCAGGAGCGCAACTGCCCGAGTGCGTGTGAATTCACAGGGCGCGTTGACACACGCAATCACACGCGTACAGACATATTTAGCTGAGCAAGCCAAAGGAAGCGAGCGAAAAGTAGGCCCATTCCGAGAGAAAGGGCAACGAAGTTACTTGCAAAATATGCTACACGGTATTAAAATAAAGCAGTAGTGCAAGTACAATGCTGTATCACTTCAGTACTGTATGCTGTATCAAAGCTGGCAACTCTAGCAAGACGTTATCTCTTTATTCCTGGGACATCTGTGCCATCGGAGAGGGTGTTTTCTGCTGCGGGCTGTTCACAGGCTGCGCTCCAGACTAACCCCACATCGTGACATGTTACATTTCTTAAATAAAAATAAAAAAAGAAATTATCGTGGCTGAAAAAATAATCGAGCTCATTTTTTTTAAATGCGCGCTTAATTGATTTATCGACAATCGCGACAGGCCTACACAGTAGCAAAACCTTAGCTCAAAATATATAATAATGATAATAAAATTCTATTCGATTTGCAGTTCTAGTCTCTCACAGTACCTGAGAGGTCTCAGTTTAAATTAAAGTAAGGCTCAAGTGTTTGCAGTATAAGGCCCTCCAACACCCCTTTCTTTGCGTGTGGCCTGCGATGAGGGCACCGCCGATGGGGAACAGACACTTCAGACGTGAAGCCCAGCAACCAAACAAAGACCATCACAGGGAGGAAGTGGCATAATTAACCCTTTCAGGTCATGTATTTCATTCTAACACAATACCCTCATACAAATTCTGTTCCCGCCACCGAGTCAGACAACTATAGACGAGCGCTCTGTGCGCATTCCACACAGCATCTCTCACATTACAGTGTTTCATTTACATTTCAAGCAACTTGGAATACCAGGAATGCAAGATGTTCATGACAGCTAGACACAACACTTGGGGCAAGGACGTGATGTGGTGAAATATCAGACCCAAATGTAAGTCCAGGAGCGAAGACGAAGGGCAGACGGTGAGTGTTCAGGATGTGAAGCGTCTTGGCTAGCCGGGCTGGTTTATATTAGCTCAGGGTGGTCCGTCGTGACTCCAGCATGCAAAAATGTCAATGGAGATATGGAGAGACACACACAGACGCACTCTGCCTGGCTGAGCTGAGATGGATCGAGGACGCTGGCTATGAGAAAAGACCTCACAATGCGTCACTGCTGGGGTGAGGGACAAAAGAGACTCCCAAATCTCATCCGAAAGAGAGAGAGCTTAATGAAAATGAGGGAATGAGGATTATTGCTGCCGTTTGTGACCATATGCGAGGAAAAAAGGCAAAACTTGCATATAAAAGAATCTCCTGACGCTCCAGCAGTCTTGGCTCTGGTTGATGTGGAGAGATCTTACATTTTTGTGGGCTGCACTTGTAGTTTGGAAGAGCTCTGGAACAACATACCAGACACGGGGAGTTTTTGTTCCTGGAAATGTATCCCGTAAAAAGTGGCTAAAATGGGACTCAGAACAGACTGAGCAGTTGAAACTTTCACTGTCACACAAAATATGTATTTTGATTTCTTTAATAACTTTTGAAATGTACATTGCTGCGATTATGCCATTTGAAACCAGCTTCAGGAGTTTTAAAAGATCTCTTTTACTGCTGACAAGACGCTAAACTTGCCAATAACCGATAAATGGCCAATATTACAATTTTATCATGTCTAAAAAATGTTTTTAAATGTAATTATATAGTATAAATCAAAAAATAAATCACTAAAAACAAATCTCTTTTACTTTAAAATCATACTGCAAAATTACAGATAGCTAAAAAGACCGATAATAACTGATACATTTCCGATATTAAAATTCCATACAGTGTCTTAATAAAAAAATAAAAAAATATTTAAATATCAAGAAGACATTCTGTTATTGCTGATAAAAAAAAGTAAATTTCTAAATAAAAATAAAATAAAACTGAATTTATTTTTATCACTTGTAAAGGTGATAATCTTTGTTATTGTTGACAACTGATAAATGTATTAAATTACAATTCTATACCATAAAAAAAAAAAAAAATGCACACAAACACACACACACACACACATATATATATTGTGACTTGTGGTCATTCTGGTTTCCATCAGTGGATGGACTGAGGCTCTATAGTTTCCGCAGATCTTCTAGGAAGAGCAAATAATAACCCCATGAACTGTTCAAGATACACGCACAAACAAAACCAGAGGGAGGCCACATATCACAGGTTATGCTCATTTCTCCTTCCTCCAGGTGCTTCCTGAAAATTGGGTTCAATAGTATGCACTAGACGTCACCATGCTGTCATCCTGACCAGGATGTTGATAAACTTTCCATATGTGATGTAAACCAGTGTACGCCAGTCACGTGACAGAAAGCTAGCGCAGTCCATCCTGTACACACTGATATTCATCACAGCATATACTGTAGAAGCAATGGTGGACCCCAACGCTTTTGAATGTTTCTCAATTCAAATTTCAGGGAAGTATTTAATTAAACATTAAACATTTTTTCGTGAGTAAATGAACTACTCATATTAAAATA
Source organism: Carassius auratus (assembly GCF_003368295.1). NCBI lineage: Eukaryota > Metazoa > Chordata > Actinopteri > Cypriniformes > Cyprinidae > Carassius > Carassius auratus. The sequence continues at coordinate 17,727,433 of NC_039265.1, forward strand.
TAAGTCACTGATAGCAAGTACAAGAAATATGTCAACCCCGGAGGTTTTGAAGAAATGTCAGCTCAGCTGTTCCACACTGATGGATGTGGTCAGTGTATATTTAGCACTCTTGGAAGTGGCAGCAGGTCTTTTGGGAATCAAGCTTACATCAGTGTGCAAACAGGCCTGCAGCGGGACGAGGAAGTTCCCTCAAGCCTCATTGAGTCTAAACGCAAACCACAGACTCTCCTGAGACTCAAAAGCCCTCAATGTAACATTGACGCAATGCCACAGATGAAGGGAAAGTCTTCAACAATTACACGGAGCACACTAATAAGCATTTACTGAGCTTTTAATGCAGGAATTGATGCTCTAAATTGTTTTAAAAAATTACAGTAAAGATATTTGTTACAAAACATAAGAAGCCTCTCTAAAAAAAAATGACTTGCACAAATTGTTTGAACAGCAGAGTATTAACGCAAAGACTATTGTAAAACATATAGCTACTATCCAACATTTTCACTGGATGACCCGTTTCAAAAATCGATGTAATATGCAAAATCTAAAAATCAAAAGGCAAAAAAACATTTGGGTTTTCTTCCATTTTTGATGTGAAAAACAAACAGACACGTCAATACACTCACTGGATAACAAGTTAGGAGATTAATAAAGTAAGTTAAGGTGTTTATCATGATGTTTATTAATAAAGGTGTTTATTGCGTCAAAGCATCTTAGTGCAAAACTTGCATAATATACAAAAAAATCTATGTGTAATGCCTGAAACTGTCATTATCTTAACCTGATAAACAACATTTAGGAAATTTACAAACCCACAGTCTTACAGTTTTTAGGCAATCTTGTGATTATTGATTAGTAGGGTAACAAAAATACAAACAATAATAAATAAATACAATATTTGGTGTCTATTATTATTTTTACATATAGATATTTAACTATTTGTTACAGTTGAACGTTGTTTTGCAACATATTCCTCATTTTAATAAAGCAGGAGGACACTCAATGTTGTGCAGTACTGTGATTATAGTTATTATTCAACTGTAAAGAATGTTGTACACAATAACTGTATGTCACAATGAGCTATTGTACTGCTTTTGGAAAACCTGGCTCACTCAGATTGAATGGAGCTTTGGGTGCTGTGAATAAAGCACACACACACACACGCTCCCTGCTGACTTTGCCGAACCTTCGTTAATATTCCAGCAGGCCACCATCATCCACGTGCACTTCCTGTGCTGCACAGGGACAGGACGGAGCAGCGCAGAGGGAAAGAGAAAGCGAGTGGGTTTATCCCGATCAGGACCAGATGCCTGTAAGAGCTCCAGATGTGAGTCAGCAACAGACCCAGATGGAGCGACGTGATTCACGAACACGCTCCTTCAGCAGGAGAGGAACTGTTAGATACAGGACAAAGATTCAGGGGGAAGAAATAAATAAAAATAAAGTCATCTAGTTAATGCCAGGTTCCCTCTCTGGACTTCCGCCAAAGCGGTTCCTCTTTACTGTACTCTACAGAGTCAAGTACATCAATCAGAAAAGTACAGTCAGTTGAAGCAGGTTCTAATCCACAATGACAAAATCCTGTTAGAATGAACTGTTAATATAATATAATATACTTTAGTACTTAAATTTTATTGAAAAAAAAACTGCATGTTATACTTTCTTAAAACATGACCTAGGACGTTAAAGTCTGGTTATATATACACATGCCTATGAAAAATGTGATTTATGATTTTAAATGTGTTTTAACTGTAAGGCGGTGCTAAAGTGTTACAATTTCTCCCATCCATTTCTATATAAGTAGACTGGCAAGTCCCCTTATAATGTATCTTCCCATAGGGAAACTATATTTGGATTTATGTTTTTCTCCCAGAATAAGTGTTTTTATTTAATTTAATTAATCTCTTTGCACAAAACATTTGGTATATCTGACATATTTTCAACCATTTACAGAGCAATGTAGCATTCAGTATGCTTATTGGTAACCAAAACTAAAAAAGCATGGTTTTCATTAATTGAAATAAAGCAGTAATAAAATAAAATATAAATATTAGATGAAGAACCTAAACTTAAAAAAAGAACAAAAAAACTTCCTTTTATTCTTAAATTTAGAATATTATACTAATAAAAAATGACAAGCACATAAAAACTCCTAAAAATTAATTAAAATGCAATCTGAAAACATCAAAATTATTAAAATGAATCAATTCTATATTATTGTAAAATACAGCTAAATTTAATTTTCTAAATACATGACCTAAATTTGTAACATCGTGGTATACAGCCCAAGTTTACTGTATCCCACAATGCAATGCACTTGATCTTTCTGATCTGACCTATTTGTAGAGTGAATTACTTATCAATATCAGTTGAGATTTTTAGCATCTCCTTCTCGACTTCCTGATTATTTGATTGAACTACAAAAATAAATTATTTAATTATCTATTTATTTACATACAAGCTTTCATTTTTTTTAAAAAGTACAAATAACAGTACTGCTTCTCAGCTCCAGTCAGACATAACAACCTGTGTTTCATCAAGTTGATTCAGTCCACGATTCAGACCTGATTCTAAAGAGCGAATCAGTCTGATTCACCAGTTGATTCAACTGATTCACTAAAAGAATCATACGTCGCACTGCAAAAAGAAGGTTCACTTCATACTTTAAGTTTATAAGAGTGTCAGCATAATTCCCCAGCCTCATGCCTGACGACATTAAATCACACCGGTTACAGTATATACGACTAATCCACATAGAGCTTTACCGTAACTATTTTTATAAATGCTAAATTATAAGAGATTTATAACCACCCGCTGAGATGCTGCCTGCTGTGAACTTCAGCAGAAGGGAAAGATGGGAGTGGGTGGATAACAATAATCCTAATTGAGAATCTTTACATCCACCTGTTGGTCACGCTAGGGGGCTTTTAACTGCTTTACCCGTGCTTTGAGGGATTGGAGGTTGTTTACTAGTACTTTATGAAATGCTGCATATCTTAGAATTCCTAGCAAAGAATAAAGGAATCATGTTGTTCTTCCTGTGGAGACGGACTTAGAAAGACTGCATCATCTATCAACAGGGGGGCTTTGTGGGAAACTTTTTACAGTAACCTCCTGATGTCCATTGAAACAAAATGGCTTTAAAACATTAAATCAGAAACGGAGTAAATTTCACAAATAATTTAAAAGAAACAAATTAACTTACTGAATTAGATGTTAAATATTTTCTTGTAAAATGTACTCTAAAAATGTTTTATTTAAAAATTGTAAAAATATTTTAAGTAAACAAAAAAAAAAAAAAAAAAAAAAAAAAAAAAAAATCGCTCATTTTTTTTTTTGCGATTAATTACAGAGAAACTGCCCTAAATTTTTAAGTACTCTGTAAAAAAGCTGTACAGTAAACAAAGCAGATTACATTTTACTAGAAAATACTGTTTCAGTTTTTCTGCTTCAATAATTTATGTTTAATTTAGTTTTACTTGCTGCTCCTTTGTGAAATTTACTAAAAATTGAAAATTGTTTCTATAACTTTTTTTTTTAACTGAAATAGCATTTTCTTGTAAAACATACTCCAACAACCTTCGGAAAAACAATTTTTATAGTGTAAAAATTGGTGGGAGTGCAAGATTTACACTCAAAAAGAAGAAATCTGAGAGCAATTGAGATCAAAGGAACACTATGTACATTCTTTTTAAGAACCACTTGTTTGCCAATACAACTTTGGGTTCAGGTTTCCCAGCTTTAGCTTGCCTCCAAAACGAAATCTCCCCCTATTTTTACCCCCTTTCCTGTGCGCTGTGCAGCCATCAACAAAGGATTGTGTTGTGACTCAACAAAACAAACCTCCATCATTAGCCAAACACGAGCAGGAAGCAAACTGAGTCATACGGTCGTGTTATTCGATTTCCTTTCACTTAATAAACCGCTCGCACTCTAGGGTCCTCACTCACGGTGGCATCTCTTCCAGGATGTTGCATAAACGTAGATGTGCAAACCACTCAGAGTGCACTTCCATTGTGCGGCGGTGTGTGAATGGAGAGGCTATTGAGCTTTTGTAGACAGGAAGGACTGCCAGGCTTCACATAGAGCCGTGCGCACAAAAGCCTGTATTGACATGAGCTCAGCCTCATAAGTTAAGTCTGTTTAACATGACTTGCAGGGTCTTAGTTCTCTCATTCACCTTCATGCTCTTCTGTTGAGGATTTATGGAAGACATTAAAGGTTTCAAGATCACAAAAAATGTTTAAAAAACTCCCATTTACACTTCAAATATCTAAATTCTTTCAAATCAAGGATAAGACTGGGAATCTCATGGTCTCTTTCTTAGATCCTAAGCCACAGAACTATGCAGACTCCCCCACAATCCTCTGCAGATTGCTCTCCCTCTGAAGTCAGCTGTATGTCCTGGGACTGGTTTGTTTCACACGGTCCTATCATCACATGGAAGGAATCCTCCGACGGCTGTCCTGAGCCTGGCTAGCTTAAGAAATCCTGCCTGTCAAAGATCTACAGGCTCATCCCATTTCCTGGAGAGGTGGGAATGTGGTCGGCACTCGAGGAGTTTATCAAAGCAGCAAACAAACTAGAGATGCCATGGTTGGTATGGTACTAAGGTACCATATTTTCATAGTTTGGCTGGTCCTGCGACTTAAAGTCAGGTGCGACTTATTTATCAAAATTAATTTGAAATGAATCAAGAGAAATGAACTAAGAGACATGAACCAAGAGAAACCATTACCATCTCCAGCCGTGTAGAGCACCCTCTCGTGGCTAAAGACGGTATTGTTTTCTTTTGGTTCTTGGTTCTAACTAAATGCGACTTATATGTTTTTTTCTTCATCATGACCTATTTTTGGACTGATGCGACTTATACTCAGGTGCGACTTATCCGAGTCGGAAAAATACGGTATTCAGAATCATTCGTGACCCAGCTTCACCCACAGAAGTAATGTAAAGTTATTTTACGAATCTTTGCATATCATCTTTCCTAGTAATGTGCTAGTTAGCAAGTTTCACAATGAACGCGGGTAAAGTTTACAGTCTCTCAGTGAGCGGCCTGGAAGAGAGGGGCGGGGTCAGCAGTGCTCATTTGCATTTAAAGGAACATGCAACAAAACGGCTTGCTGTAAACAGAGCTTAAATATTATATATATTTATACATTTAATACAGTGTACATTATAGTTCATCAAATAAACGTAGCCAACATTAAAAATCTTAATTATTCCAAACTTCAGTATTATTTATGTGTGTGTGTATATGTATATATTTTTTTTTAATTCATACTGATATTTTGAGTTAATAATAATAATTTTTGACGGTATAACTTTTTTTACTGTAGTTTCTTATTAAATAAATGCAGCCTGTGCAGCTATATATGATGCACATTACACTGATCATTAAAGATGAGTCATCTAACACTGTTTTCACGATTTTCTTTGGATCAAGCAGCGGTGATCAAACAGCTGTCCACACACCTTGACGTCCCAGGACTGTGTCCGGGGGGAATGTGGGCTAATCCATGATTAGCTGAAACGTTCAAACTGCTGACCTAATCCCTGTTGTTTTCACATTGAGCCCATCGTCCCACAAGGCAAAGACAAGACAAATCAGTGACACTCGTAGATGAGAAGAATCTCCATCGGGCTCAATGACATGCTCACAGCGTTTTATTTAATCATGTAAAAATGGAACAATTAAATTAACGGGACGGCCTTGAAGGCGAGCCGGAATCTAGACGTGAGGGGCATCTAATTAGCTCAATACACAGAGCTAAAGAGGCGTCGCACGTTGATTCAAGATCAAAACTGTGCAATCACTGTGTGCGCTTATTATTTTAATTGGCCCAAATACCCTTCTCTATATTAGAATCATGCTATAAGATCTTGTAGGTGACCTATAATTGGTCAGGAAACCTGTTATGACCACACTGCGGTCATTCAGCCCAATTATGGGAGGGTTATCTGAGCCCATCTGGGTGTGTGGAGGTAAGGAAGATGTTGGCCCTGCTGGCACACATTCAGAACAGAAGGAGGTCAATATGAAGTAGAGCAGAAGAAATAACAGCATGTTGCAGAAATCTCTTCCAGCTCAAAGCAACAGCAACTCTTTAGTAACAAATTCAAAATCGTACCGAACAACGGCCTCTCTGACGACATGCTGAGTTCTTTCAAATCTAAAAAACAGGTTGACTTTAGGTGCAATATACATCAAATGAGTAAAAGTTTTATACATATTTTAATTAATTATTTTTTATTTTTATTTTAGTTAAAGTTTTTCATCAAGTTTGTCATTTGATATAGCTTTCCTTATTTTTTATTTCAGGTTTAGTTATTTTAATGGCAACTCTAACCGAAATTAAATCTGTTTAAGTTACTAATTTAGGTATACGTACACACATTATGGATTCAATTTTAGTGAACTATAAATACCTGGTTGATGGTCTAGCACACTTTCAGAGCAGCTTGTACAAAGGGTTTATAATGTTTCTAAATAAAGCAAGCCATTCCCTATCTTTAGTCAGCTTTCTTTAGCAGATACTGTGCGTTCTACTGACACTAATTACAGTCTGTATTTAGTATACAGGATATCTGTAGACAACACACTTAATCTGCTCAAAATAACTCTAAAGCAGGGTTCAAATGATCTGTGACCACAGATTAATGTGGTCATTATCTAAAATTGGATCTAAACAAGGCAACAATTCAAGATGAAGCAGTTCAGAAGAAGATACATGACAAATAAAACATTCCAACACTGATAAATGAATCTGTACACAAGTCCAGAAGTCCTCCTGTGGTGTGACTGGGTCTTCCAGTCCTCACATGCTCATGAGAAGCCATACATCATCCAGCTGTTGGTCTCTAATCATGTTGACCCAATTGATCGGTCTCAGTGAAAGGAGCCAGTGTGACAGAGAGGCATCGTGAACAATGAGAACATTCTGCAACGAGCCGGAGACGACACATGTGAATCATAAACTGAGCTTATGCTGCGGGTCACAGCAACAGGACGAGGATGTGCCCTCTTCCCACAGTATGCCCCTTACATATAAACAGCAGCTCCATTCAAGACTCAGGCAATGACACACAAAGTCACAAGGACTGAGCTTTCCAAGAACTTTTAAAGGATTTCTTAATAAAGAGGCAATGACATTTATGTCACACACACACACATATATGCAATGTATATGTACCTACATTGTATGTATGCATATATATATATATATATATATATATATATATATATATATATATATATATATATATATATATATATATATATATATATAAATAATGAAATAAATAAAAATATATAAAATTAACAAAAATTCAAACATAAAAAAAATAAACATAAGATAAAAAGTCAAATCGATAATTGCAAATGCTAAAAGTGAATTCAGGCAGTGCAACATTATAATGTACAGTATAAAATTTGATATTCATTTTGAGATTTGTAATGATTATATTTAACAATGTTATAAAACTAGTAGTGTTTTTAAAGATGAACTTAGCATTAGATGTTAACAAATGTGATAAAATAGTTTAAAAAAAACACTATGTAAATATAGGAACAACAAGCATGCACAATAAAATATCTGATATACAGTAGGCCAAAATATATACAATATTTTTTGATATATTGGATATATTTTGATATAATGATATATTGTGCATCACTAGTACTTGATATTAAAAGCACTCACACTCGCAAATAGCCTAAATATAAGCTGCACAGTTTCTGTCCACTAAATGTTTTATGGCAAAAACATTTTTTATAAGAGTGATAATAAAAGCTCTTATATGATGATAGGTTCCTTACTTGCAAAATGCAGTCTTGTAGAGACGGTTTCAGTGGTCTAGGACAAATATAGCCACAATGACCTCTCATAACCATTTTACGCAAGCAAAAGCCTCTAGTGCACTCAACGGAACACTAAAGTAACTTAAAAAGCTTCACAGGATGAAAAAAAAAGCAGTCTGTTCTCTACCGAGTAATTACACAAGACACTTTATTGATTGAATCATTGAGCTTAGCACCCAAACAACACCGACTCGAATGTGCTTTGTGTTTCCCCAGACAGTAAAAGGCCTCAAATGAACTGGAGATTGGACGTGAAAGTTCTGGAGATGCAGTGAAATTAGTAACTTCTGTCCAGGCGCTGGAATGCATTGATTTGCTCTCAGTGTTGGTTGGAAGGGAAGGTGACACAGTAGACTTGAGTCAGGAATGATGAATAATATTTAGTCGGGTGGCTACAATCTGTTCCATATTTGTTAGACATATAACTGAAATCTGAAAACTGCACATAAATGACACAGATGACCTCCAACTAAATTTCTGATTGAGCACAAAGAAAATAGACTTTTTTAATGCAAAACCTCCTGGCGCTTTTGTGGCCTTGACCTTTCAACGACCATTCACAGAGTGACTGGACGGGTCTGTGTCCAAAGCGCAAGGACTTCAAGGGTTGCCAGATATACTGGCAGGAATAGGATTGCTCCAGATGACAGGGATGGATAATTGTACAGGGTGTGGATGCATGAATGCCATGAGAAGAGTCAGTGTGTGAATCTAGCCGTGCAGAGGTAATGCACAGCATGCAGCAACAAGTGAAGAAAGTAGATTGTATTAAATGTTTTAGACAAAGAAAACCCCAGAAACATCCTGGGATCTTACATAAGAGCTTTTACCTCCATACAAAGGCCCTTAATACAGTACTTGTGTCCAGGATGCTAATCAAGGCTTGAACCACACTCAAATTTTAAGACAAGAAAAAATATTTAAATTAATAATATTTTATATAATAATTTATTCAGCAAGGATGCATTAAATTAATCAAAGGTGACAGAAAATATTTCTATAAATTTTCATTTTTTTATTTATTTTTCATTTATCAAAGAATCCTAAAAAATGTAGCAATGTCACAAAAATTATTAAATATTAAGCAGCACAGCTGTTTTCATTGATAATAATTCGAAATGTTTCTTGAGTATCAAATCAGCAAATAAGAATGATTTCTGAAGGATCATGTGACACTGAAGAATAGAGTAATGAGGCTGAAAATTCAGCTTTGCTTCACAGAAATAAATTACATTTTAAATCTTATGACAATAGAAAACAGTGCTTTGAAATTGTAATAATATTTCAAAATATTTCTGCATTACTGCATTTTTTGCACGAATGACATCTCACTCTCACACATTGTTTCTTCTTGAGAAGATTTATCAATCTAGTTTCGTTATAAACATTAGAAAGTTCCTGAAAATCCCTGAAGAGATTGCGGAGCCCTGACTCAGACGGCCAGATGGCATCCATTAAGTTGCTGCTTCCCAGTCTGGAAGTCTTTGATTAGGAGCAGGGATTATATATGCCGCCCTCTCAAACACACACACTCTCACTCTGACACACACGCTCACGTGGGGAGTAACTGGAGCTGGTGCTGAGGAGGGGATGTGGGTGTAAAGGAATGCTGCTTTATTTGTCTAACCTCTGGATCTCGGTGCTCACCACAGTCACAGCTAGAGTCAGTGCGTGGGACACTCGGAATTCTTTAGATCCCATGTTCCACCATAATGCTGGAGCAGCTTACCTCCTTCTTCTCGGAATATATTGTCAAGAGAGCCATCGGATGGGAAAGGAATTTTCTCAACCATTTCCATTTCAACCATACATTCATTCACACTGTATCAAGCTGCCCTGCTTTAAATTATAGAATTGTACCCAGTGTGCTTCGTGAAAAATAAACATGATCTGAGAAATATTGGCTACAACTTACTATTTAATATTATTTTTATATATTTCATATATCTTAAATTTTTCTTATGTTTGCTTTATATTTTTATTTTAAGTTTTTATTTAGCAGGGATGCACTACATTTTAACCAATAACATATATTTTGAATTTAAGTAAATGCTGTTCTTCTGAACCTTATATTCATTAAAGAATATTGAGATAAAATGATCACAGTTTCCACAAAAAATATTAAGCAGCGCAACTGTTTTTAACATTGTATCAAATCATAATATTAAAATGATTTCTGAAGGATCATGTGACAATCAAGGCTGGAGTAATGATGCTTTAAATTCAGCTTTGCGTCACAGGAATAAATTACATTTTAAAATGTATTAAAACTGAAAACAAAAAAAGACAATATTTTGTATAATGTAAACAATATTTTGAAAAAATAAATGATGCATTGGTGAGCAAAAAAAAAAAAAAAAAAAAAAAAAAAAATCCTTAGACGCTACTGGCATATACATTTTCATTTTACTATTTAAGCCCAGACAAAGAGGCATTATTTAGAGCATTAACTCAAAGAAACAAAAGGAAACAAGTATGAAGAAATGCTGTGCATGATTCAACCTTAAGTGCCCATGTAATCACAGCCAAAAAACTACTCTGAGCCCTTGAGAGGAACATCAGGACATCAGAGCATGGGATATGAGCCACGCTGAGTGAATCATGGAAAATCAATGACTGCTGGGCATTGGATAGCTGGCCAAGCATCCCTCTCACGCTCAGTCAGCTGACACGGTGGAACATCACATCAATAGAAGGTCTTTCCATGAACAGATTTGGATTTGTAAATCCTGACCATTAAGTCAGTCATTAAACCCATAAGTGTTCAGCACCAGAGTAATGCAACATCTAATCGGCACTTTTCACAGGTAATTAGGGTAAAATCAATGACTCAAGCAACAAATTGCAGACTAATTACTCATTTAGTAGAGGTTTAATCCCAAGTTAGCCTTCTTCATGTCTCTTCATGTCTCACTTTAAAAAATTACAAATCTGTCATATTCACCCTCACGTTGATCAAGTATTATGTAGACAAGATTTGTGCACAATAGCAGTGAATTAAGTGAACAATCACTTAATTTCACTCACGCTTTAGCATACTTAACAAATGGACTATTTTGCTGGTGCTTTTTCAATTTTGCATCTTCAACACCATGACACACATTGCATGAACAGAGCAGCCTAGACAGTTCACTATTTTATTGTGTGTTTACAGGGGGGGAACCATAGCTTTTTTGGCACCAAAATAGTACATTATTTTGAAAACTTTCAGTTCTCAGACCAGATTTGAGACTTAGGAACAGCTTTTCAAAACTCACGGGTAAATAATAACTAAGTTATAATAAATCAGTAACAATTCTGTTCTAGCTACATACATTTTTCAGCTTGACTAGGATTGGCATATAATGAAGTCATAGTGTCTAAGGCACCGACTCTCTGATCAACTGAATCGTGAGTAAACAACAGAATAGCAAATAACTTAAGACTTGCAATTGGAAATATATAAAAGCTATGTAATATCTCATTTGCAACATGACATATTTTAATTACAGCGCCTAACCAACTAACTCAATGTAACGTTAAACCTCTCATCACAAACGTATCGTGGAAAACAGATATTTCAGCTTACCGAAAGCGGGGTGAATCTTTGATACAGTCTTCAAAATCCACCGTCATCCTGGACGATTTATTTCCAAAGATTAAAACTGAAATTGCATCGCCGTCAGTAAACAAGAGTGTAAATGGGTACTACAGCCTCTTCACTCCACAGACAGAGAGTGAATCCACGGAGCTCAAGACTCGCTCCTAATGCTACAGTAAGGGACTGTCAGCAGTTTCTCTACTCTGACTAAAGCGCATAAAATCGTGAACGGCTACCGTCAGACTTTAGTTTATACGTGAGTCTTTGTCTTTTCTATGTTTATTCATTTTTAAAAATCAAATCAAATTACATCGAATGAAAAATAAATAAAATAAAATAAAAATAAATGAAATAAAATAAAATAAATGAAACAACTGAACGAAAGAAAGAAAATTAAAATAAAAGGACAAAATGATAAAATAAAATAAAGAAATTAAATGAAAATGAGATATAAAATAAAAATAAAATAATGAAATGAAAGCTAAATAAAATTAAAAATGACAAAATTATAAAATTATATTAAAATTAAATTTACAAATGAGATAAACAAAATAAAACAAAGACAACAATTACATAATGAAATGGAATTAACTAAAGTAAAATAACAATGAAACTAAATATAAAATAAATTAAAAAATATATATAATTTGTTGACATTTTCTCATAAGGACTTTTTACCAGTCTAAGCTCAGACTACTTCAGTATATTTTAGTGTTCATGCTGTGTTAATTTCATGCAACCTCTGATCTGTGAAGTCTTTTTTTAGTTCAATAAATTTTTGATTCATCCCATATAAACATTTCAACATTTATTATTAAATTGAGAATACATCTTTTATCACTTTTTTTTATTGCCCTTTACTTTGCTTATATTTAGAATGTGTTTTTAATAAAAAAATATAATCAAAGTCTAATGAAAACTCAAGATGTCAAAGATCAACACTGCTTCTGGTTAATATCCCTAAGAAAATCATAATAGTATATGTGCATGTGTGTGTTTATGACAGAAATAAATGAAAGTAACAGAAAAGTGAAAGTGTTTGTGTGATTAGAGTTTTGAGATGATCCCTAAATCTATTCAGGTCCAACACACCCCCTTGTCAATCTTATATTTGCATTGAAATAAAGGCTAGTCATTTGTAAAAGGTCATGTGCTGTTTTACATGTTATATAATTATTTTATTTTCATAGATTATATGTTATTCGTGTATTTAAAGTCTGTAAATGTGCAAATTGGTCTGACAATAGGCGATTGTGGGTATTACATGCAGACTGCAAAAATAAACCTGCATTGAGGAATGTTTTCATGTTATGCTTTTAACGTTTAAATATATACACATACAGTTAGTCATTTTTTCATCCTACAAGGATGTTTAGACTATGAATTCTCCTCTTTCAGAAAATCTTACTGCAGCATGGAAGATATCTTTCAACATATGTTTTAACTTGGCAGCTTCTCTCTTTCCTGTCTTGTTTAAAATGTTTCCAGTTCATATTCAGCTCTGGAAAGCAGCGCCAATTCACATAAAATGCCTGGACAACAGCTGGGTATATTAGCATCTTGCTGACCAAAGGCAAATAAACTGAGGACATGATGATCAGCTCACCTTGAAAAACCTGCAATGCTCATTGCAATCTTTAGCACAAACCACAGGTTTAATGTAACAGAACCAAGTTGCTAGATTGTTCCTCCTGGGTCAAAACTGCTGAATCAGTCACAAATAAATTTAGAATATTCCCCAAATGTGGATTTAAAGCGAATAAGAGTCTCAATGGAAATATAAACATTAGCCAGCCATACTTCATCACTAGACAAGCTGGTATAAATAAAAACAAAGGCAATTAAATTGGTTTTATTAATAGAAAAAAGCACAGCATTGTAGGACTGAATGAACGTCATTAATATTACATCAGATTTACATTTAGGCATTATCCAGAGCAGAGTTTATGCATTACCTGGGAACTGAACCCATGACCTTGAATGCACAGTATGTACTTTAATTTGAGCTGAATGTACAGGCATTTTACATTGCGTTTATACTTGTAATTTGTTTTCCCCAGCAATCACAGAATATTCCCCTAACATTCCAATTTGCATATGTTTTGGGAACCAAAGAAGAGACGTCCTGAGAATGTTAAAGGAACGTTCTCCAAACTTATAGGGAATCTCTATTTATGTAAAGACAACTTTAGAACTTGTTAGAACATTAGAACGTCTGTTCTGGGAACCAGAAACTTTAGTTGGGATTTTGGTCTGAACCAAAAAATAAAATGAAGAAAACATTTGTTTTCTCAGCATTCACACTGTCGTTGTTAACACCAAACATAGATATATACAAAAGGTGTAATGATATGGTCACAACCTGATTGGACAACTTTTATGACATATATTTTGCAAACTTACAGAACAAAACAATGCTGTATTCTGGGCTAAATGCACTTGTTGCATGTGTTTAAATATGATGGTACTTTTACCAGCTCATAACTGCAAAGCATTCTGTCCTTTTTAGGGTTGTATCTTGTGACATCATATCCTTTTTTTGATTCATGTTATATTAATACTGTAATTCAGTTGAAACACGCCTTAGTTTGTTTAGAAGCAGACTGAGACCCTACTTTTCAGTGGTTCGGATCGCAACATTCACACTTATTCAAATGAACCACGCTAACAGAGCAATTGCGCCAGAGTCACACAGAACCAAACTTGCCAAGTGTGAACATGCCCTTAATCTATTATGAAAACAGATTCAGTGTGTTACTGTCAGAAGGTCTGAGTTCTCTAAAGAATCAAAGCTCACTCCATTTCTGCCCTGAAATTGGCAGAATAAACTAACACAACTACAGTTCCTGCACTGATTAAAATCTGTAAGTGTTTGTAGATCTCACAGAGAAACCTGATACTAAGAGGGATTTGCATTCTGGCAGGCTGTGATAAATGCCACAGCAGAAATGCAAACATCTGTGGAGGATTTTGTGCAAAACAATGCTGCTTATCAAGTTACATTGGACAGAAGAAAATAATGTTTATTATGATATTATGTTCTTATGAGGTCATATACAGTATATTGAAAGTATTTTATTTAATTTTTTATGTTTTTGAAAGAAGTCTCTTATGCCCATTGCTTATAACCTGACTCAAGAAGCACAAAACTGCACTTGTTAAAATTACAAAAGACTTGCTTCTTGCGTCAGATTAAGGCTGCATCTCATTGCTAGTTTTACTTGATCTTAGTGCTGCGTTCGACACCATAGATCATGACATACTCATAGATCGATTACAAAACTATACAGGTATTCAAGGGCGAGCTCTAACATGGTTTAGACTGTGCGAACGCTACCATTTTGTTTATTTAAATGAGGAGTCATCTCATTTATTACCAATAAAATATGGAGTGCCACAAGGATCTGTCCTAGGTCCTCTGCTATTTTTAATATACATGTTGCTCCCTGGTAATATTATTATAAAATATGGGATTAGTTTCCACTGTTATGTTGTTACACTGTTAACTATCTCACCTTGACCAGATGAAACTTCTGGTTTTAAAATTATCTAAGCTAAAAGAGTGTGTTAAAAATGTAAAAGATTGGATGACCAATAATTTTCTCCTATTAAATTCGGATTAGAGAGAGATATTACTTATTGGACCAAAAAACACTACACAGAATCTTGTAGATTACAATCTGCAACTAGACGGATGTACTGTTCCTCTACAGTCAAAAATCTGGGTGTTATATTAGACAGCAACTTGTCTTTTGAAAATCATATTTCTCATGTTACAAAAACAGCATTCTTCCATCTTAGAAATGTTGCCAAGCTACGAAACATGTTACCTGTTTCTGATGCAGAAAAGCTAGTTCATGCATTCATGACCTCTAGACTGGACTATTGTAATGCACTTCTAGGTGTTTGTCCTGCATCTTCAATAAACAAGTACAGGTAGTCCAAAATGCACCAGCTAGAGTCGTTATCAGGTCAAGAAAACATGATCATATTACCCCAATTTCACAGTCTCTGTACTGGCTACCTATTAAGTTCCTTATCAGTTACAAATTATTATTACTTACCTGTAAGGCCCTAAATGGTTTAGCTCCTGCATACCTAACTAGCCTTCTACCTAGCTAAGGTCACAAAACACTGGACTTTTGGTAGTTCCTAGGATAGCAAAGTATACTGTAGGAGGTAGAGCTTTTTCACATTTGGCTGCCAAACTCTGGAATAGCCTTCCTGATAATGTGCGGTGTTCAAGCACACTCTCTCGGTTTAAATCTAGATTAAAAACATCTCTTTCACCAAGTATTCAAATAATGCATCTCATAATTTGTGTCTGCAGTTGTATCTGATCAAATGCAGATTATTAGTCTTTAGCTCGGGTTAAACTAATAAATTTTACTTGGTTGGAACAGCAGCTACACTAATTATGTCTCTATTTGTTTTTCTGTTTTACCACGGGATTTACATACCGTGGTAACTAGGATTTACACAAGCTCCAGTCTGGATCCAGAACACATGAGAAGAGATGATGTCAACCCTTCAGAGGACCCCAGATGATGCTAACCCTGAAACAACATACAGAACTAACAAATATTGCTATAAGTGTGACTGCATCATATCATAATTGCTGTTAATAGTGTTCATCCTCTGGTTAACTACGTCTTTTATTAATTTTTCTTTAATTTCTGTCATATGCACATAAACTGTCAGTCAACACTGATAAGCTACTATTTAATATTGTAGAAACCTAATTTTCTGTAAAGTTGCTTTGCAATGATTTGTATCATAAAAAGCGACATTACAAATAAACTTGAACTGAATTGAATTGAATTAAACACACACACACACACACACCTTACTAATTAAATAAATGCATACACTGGAGAAGATACTAAAATACTAAATCTGAAACATCACAGTTGAGCTACTTAATTAAATGACATATTTGGAATGGGCTCTTCATAATTATCTCTATTGTTCTTTGTAATCCACAAGGTCATTCATGAGTAGATGGCCAGCATTTAGATAAATGAACATGTCAATTGTTCTAATGGCATTTTTATGGCAAGAACCAAATTAGAGCATTTCAAAAGCCCGCATTTCCTTTTTGAAGCCAAAAATAGAGGGCATTATTTATTCACAGGAAATGGGGCAGCCTGGGGGAGGGACAGGCCCGCGGATTTTACTCCGGGCCTTTATAGAAAGCTATTGTTCAGTCTTGTCCCACGCAGGGAAAGCCATGCCCATAAATTGGAATGATGTCATTCCCTTTTTTCCACACTTGAGATGTCAGAAGAGGCTTGGACTGTCCGTGACAGTTTGTTTGAGGTGGGCTAGGAAGTTAAGTCACATTGTTATTGCTCATACTGAGATTTAGAACAAATGTCTAGCTCAAAGTCTTAATCATCAGAGCATAATTCATCACTGAGCATTTGTGCTACAATGTTGCAGAGTTATCCACAGGCAAACACTACACTGAAACACTTCACTTTTATTTAAGCAAACAATAAAATTGAACACTTAAAATGCATTAATGTCCAGATAAAACAGCTAAACATCCTTAAAATATGTTAAAATTAACTTTAAAAGCAAAACTGCATAAAGTACCTCTAATAAGTTTTTAAACATTGTGTTTTCTTGTTCTAAGCGTGAATCTAAATCTTTTTGAGTTACATGCATGTATACATACAGAAATAAATCTGTTAAAGGGGTAAATTTGATTACATAGTCAAATCCATAAGCAATCATCCAGAGGTTCACTCGATGCAGCAATAAAGAAGCTTAGATCATTTACTAATTCTGATTAAAATGTATAGTCCTATATTTTCAGAAACAATCCCCATTATTAAAGCTTATAACGTCCCAGATAAGCCTATTGTATTGTCTTTTAAAATGACAGTTTTGGCCCTTTTACCTATATTTTGACAGGATAGTTTGAGAAGAGAAGTAAAGGAGAGAGGGGAATGGGATCATGAAGCACCTCAGGCCGGGACTTGAACTCGGGTCTCCCGAAACGCTGCTGCTCCAACATGGTGTTGTCATTTGAGTGACTCAGGCCAGCTTCAGTCAAAACCTTCCTGTGACTAAACACAAACAGCAAATAGTTTCTCCATTTCAGCATGACTGAAATGCTGATTCCGGGCCTCGGGACACCAGCAGTGATGGAATCAGCCGCTGTGAGATGGTGAGGACACCAGAGCACATGTGTCTGTGTCTGTATCTGCTCTCAGCCTCCAGCTGCGTCTCACATGCCAAACCTCCTCTGCTCTCTTACGGGTGTTAAAATTAGAGCGCTTTCAAATCCAGTGAGACTTCCCATTCTCCTGTCTCCCTTCCCCAGAGCTTTCTCCACAACTTTCACAGATCAAAGCTGGATTTTTTTTTTTTTTTTTTGGTATCTGTTGAGTCAGCAATCTAAATTAGTAATGAAAAAAGGCAGAGGAGAGAGAGAGAGAGAGAGAGAGAGAGAGAGATTTACAAGAAGTATTCCATCTCTTCTGTTGAAGTTGTTCCATTATTTTTGCTGGCATTCCATAAAGAATTCTACATCTTAATATCTCATTAATGGGGCAGATTATTCAGAATAAACCGTTCAGAATAAAGGAAATTCTAATAGCTCATGTCTGACACCTCGGCATAAGATAGATAGATAGATAGATAGATAGATAGATAGATAGATAGACAGACAGACAGACAGACAGACAGACAGACAGACAGACAGACAGACAGAAACGAGTCAATATAGGCCAAAGCAGAACAACAGAGCGCATGAGCAGCTGTATTGTGGCCGTGTCCTGTCGGCTCCGATTTTGTCGGTTCTTCTCTCATCTCAGGCACATGTGCTGCAGCAGTGTGGATTGGGGGATTTGCTGCGAGAGATGCGAGTCTCAGGGAGAATGACCTACTTTTGATCCCAGCACTTCTCAGCGCTCTCTCTTTTTCTCTTTCCCTCTTTCTCCAGCTGGAAGATGTAAACTCTCCACTGATTACACACCGTATGTAACAGTATCATTTCTGACTGCAGGTGCTACAACTCAAAGCCACTGGAGTGATTCAGCCACTTTCTTGCCAACAGTGTATTATGCATGTTTTCTCTCTCTCTCTCTAATTCGGTCTGTCTCTGATCCATTATTCATCCTCAGTGTGTTTGCATTTTTTTAGTACATACTCTGGCCTTTTTTGTGGGAAGTGTTTTAGTCTCTGCAGTCTGATTTTTTTAGTTTTTCTGTTCCATGAGATTCAAATTCTTCCCATCAGAACCACAAACTGGCAACAATTCATCATCTCAGTGAATCAACGGCTACACAGACAAACGTTCAGAACTGATTAGCAGGAAATAACTCAGTCTTGCAACATAGCCTACTAAATTTTACTAAACATCCTTTAGCTCCAATAAAATAGATTCAGCAGCTCAGTCCAAGTCACCAGAACATATGAGACTATGACAGACCCCTATGCCAACATTTTAAACTAAGTCTCAAGTGCATTTTTAAATGCCAAGTTATAACAGTTAAAATAAATAAATAAACCCATAAAGCTGGTTTTTAGACCATCTGGTAGCAATTAAACATTTAATGGGTCTGAAAAATGGAAGTAGCAATGAGAAACATATTGCAAATATGATGTAAATTGGATTATTTGACCAGGCCAGAGTTTATTTTAGTTGTATTTTTAGGATCAGCATGAAGGATCTGGACAATTGTAACAATAAGATTCAAAATGGTGCAAACCTTTTGTTACATTTTGTTATTTTGCAGTTGGTGGATGCGTGCATTTTTTTAAATATTTTTTTTATGCTGTAAAATCATTAATGCATGATAATATTTACAGAGCTGGGTGTTAACTGATTACTTGCAATCTGGATTATAATCAGATTCCAAAAATTAAGTACTTGTAATTAGATTAAATTACATTTGAAAATGCTCATAATCAGACTAGTTATTTTTTATTTATTACGTTTACACAATGGTAATATTTATTCATATTGATTCTCCCTAATCCTTCCTTTTATTTTTTAAATCTTCCTTTCTAAAATAGATACTGCTTATATATTCCCAGAAAGTCAGGTGGTTACAAAGCATTTTACTACTTGATTTGAAAATATCATTTTATTTTTATTAAGAAGTGTTTCAATATTGCATTAACTACTGATTAACACATTCATCTTAATTTAAATTATCACTCAGTCGGTTATTTTTTTCATTTGCATGTTCTTGGTTCACTGATGTTGGTTATGGTTATTTGTTTTAACTGAACATTTTTATGATTTAATTCATTATTAGCTTTTCATTAAACTCATAAACTCCCTGCATGTTCCTTCACAAGCCCAGTTTGGGAAGCTTTGATGTAATTTGAACTTCATGTTGTTGATAACAACTAATGGAATTGATTTATTACTCTTTGTTATATATATATATATATATATATATATATATATATATATATATATATATATATATATATATATATATATATAAATATGGTAGATGATTATTCTATTTAAAAAAAACAAAACAAAAAAAAAACAGCATCTCTCTGACATGACTGCTTCAACACTAACTGTGTTACTGAAACCACGCCTTCTTTTTTGGGCGGCATTACACAAATTTTTCCACATCGTGATGTAGATATGTGGGGTGTGTTTGAACGAGATGTGTTAGGGGGTGTGGCAGAGTCTTAACTTTGATAAAGAATATCTCTTTGGTTTTAAGACTATAGTCTTTGCAACTTGACAGATCTTCTTCATGCACCAAGAGCTTATAACACTCCAAAGAGAAAGGAAAAATTTTAATCACATCATATGACCCCTTTAGGCTTATTTGATGTGTTAATGCATTCAGAACGGTTTACTTTTAGTCTGAACTTGTAATAAAACTTCACAAATCCAGTCTGAATGATTAGTCACTGAATCTGACTCATCTGTTTCTCAAGTTCAGCTCAACCTATATTTTTAAACCATGGGTTGAATCATAATGACATATTTGGTATATTCTTTTTCCTCCCTAACAATAATTCAACATACAAAGTTTTTCTGCCACATTACAACTTAGAGTTAACTACTAATTTGGAACACAAGAAGTCAAAGGAAATTCTGAATACATGTGATTCAGTTTGGGAATTACGCTTTCTGTAAACTCAATAAGAAAAGCAATATGTTGTTGCAATTAGTGTTTGAATGGATTCTTACAAGCATGCGACTCTCTACATGCCAAACAAACAGCATCTGACCTCTCATGGTTTCCAGAAAATCCTAAGCTTCTCTTGAGCAGGTGGTTAGGGCGGGAAACACCATCTGCTCCTATTTATAGGTCAGATTCCCAACATTAGATGAAGTCAACTCTCCAATTAAACATACTACTCACATTCATCAGACCATTAGATGAGAGGTCACATGTAGGGCAGGATGTTACAGAAGGTGACTGCTCAATTTCAGTTTCTTTTGAATTTCTGGTGATTTAACAGTTTTATCATCCTGGCACTTTTAATTCGGCATCGAGATGCTTCAGTTGCTGAAGAAAGCCAGTGGATATGCTTAAAGGACAAGGAGCATGGTCAAAGCACCACATCCTTAAGTTACAGCACATTACAGATGAATGCATCAAAGATAATCTGTCATGCAGTTCAGTGCAAACATCCTCTCTCAACATTTTGTAGCATGACTTTGTAAAGCATTATGTCTTATGCTTGCTTTAAGATTTACAGACTTATGTGCATAAGTCTGTAATATATGTAATATATATATATATATATATATATATATATATATATATATATATATATATATATATATATATATATATAAGTGTTGTATTTATCTTTTCATAAATAATTATAACCAAGTGCAATTGCATTATGATACATTGCAGATTCACTGTAATGTCTGAAATTGTAAGTTTGGCTTGTGTTTTCTAGTTTCCAAGTATGTAAATATAAATATATAAATTAATGGTTTTATAATGTATTAGGCTAACTATTGGTACAATTATTATACATTATTATAATTATACACCAGTGCAGTATGAGGTGCATTAAAAGACATAATTCATGCATTAAAAATGCATTAAAAATGTATAATTCATTATATAAAGGCTTCATGTAAAGTGTAACCAAAATATCATGTACTTGAATGCAATGCAACTTTGTGTGAAAGCATCCAAATATAAATTGTTACTGCTCTAATAGCTATACAGACATGTTAAAAAATTATAAAAAAATAAAAACTAATTCAGATATAAAAAATAATATATCTGTGATACTAAATTAACTTTTTAATGTAAACAGTAATTTTAGACAATTCAATAATACATTTTTTAAAAATGAAGGGAAGAAAGACTATTTCAGATCTCTCCATGCTATCTTAATAGTTAAAGCATAGTTTCTTTATCATCTTGATAAAACATGCTTATCTGCACTTTATCCTATTGATTTTCAGCCACTTACTGTATCAAGAGCTGAAATGCTAACCAACAAAATGCTGTTCTTTCACAATCAGTTTATAAATTTCACAACGGAAAAGCTTCATTTCAGAGCCCTTTTCCATCATGAATGCCAAGCTCATCCTCACAGGAAGTGTGGAATGTGATGGGGTTGTATTCACTGAATTCATCTGTCACTACATAAAGGCCATCAGACACAATGTGGCCCTTAAACCAAAACACAAATCTCATTCTTGTCCTCTCTGATTCAAACTTCAACGCAGCCTTTTCCATTCAGCACGATGGCTTTTACAGAATCCTAAATGAAATTGATTGTCCTCATGAGTCTGTAGCTACTAAATTAATTATTTTTTATTGGATTGAAATAAGCCTTCATTGTGGGCAAAGTATATTTTTAAACACTTCATTCAAAAATATTAATTTTATATATTTTAAAATATATATTGGGAAAAAAATCAAATCGAATTTTCAACACATGAAGGATTAGATTATTTAGGGCTTTAATTTGTTAAAATAGTAATAGTATTAGTAATGACTGCCTTGGAAAGCACCATTATCATACAAAATAATAGCAGATGAAATTTGATATATATGATAAAATATAATTTGGTTGGGTTGAAGAAATGTTGCTTTTAGTCCATAATATCGTTATAACAGCTTTAAAGCGCCATCTAGTGTCTAGACCATCAATGATTGGAGATGTTTATCACATAAAGTCAATTTTTTTTTTTAGGTTTCAGAGACTAATTTAAATCTGCAAATCTGATTCTACACAAGAGTAACAAAAACAGAAAAGAAGCAATGCGATAAGCTAAAAGAGAGTAACGACTCATAGGCCTATATTGGTCGTACAGTGCCCTTTCACTCTCAGTCAATGCAGTATACGACCACCCTTCAGTTCCAGTGTGACTCATTTTACACTTCCACCTTTAAAGTGTCTAGACACAATAGTTCATTGAGTGGAACATGTAATGCACGGGTTAAAATGTCTGCATGTCCCCCACAGCGCCCTCAGAACACCGGGGGAGGCAGCATTTTCTGGATTTCCTGTTCTGTCTTTTCATATCACCGCGTAAAACCACAGTACTCACAATAAGTTTCCACCACTGACAAAACAACAGCTAGCTTTCATAAGACTTGCTCTGAAAATAATGTGCTTTTTACATTAACTCGGGGTCGACGGGATTAAGGACGCTTCTACTGTAAGTTACATCAAAGTTATTTGAATTAATTTGTGAGTGTGATGTATGCTTCAATTTCATATTTTTTTTGTATAAATTAATACGTTTCTTAAATTATAAATCGCCATAAAAATCCGTTTTTGCTTTAACTGAATATTCAGTTATACTCCATCGGTAGCACTCGTTGATTACCTCACAACGTTCATTTCTTAATGAGGCACTTATAATGGAAGTCAATTGATCAATTCATCCATAAACGATTAAATATACTTCTCACTGTTTTAGAAGTGCAGCCACAACACGTTTTTACATGATGTAGCAAACTCATTTTGTGTACTTGTAAAAATTCTAATGTTGTACCTGGCAGCTGTTTGCATGATAAACACTTTGTGCAATTCACGTTAGGGTGATTTACAGTACATGATAAACTCCACTAATATTTTCTTTTCACAGCAGAAACTCACGGACTTTCACCTCTATCCCGATGGGGAACCGAAAAGCACAGTACTAACTCAAATAACGAACAATGCATTTATCATAATTCTAGCAAGTCATCTTGGCAGTTGATGTGAGCAGATCTCTAAAATCTTATTTACCCAAGGACATGGAAAACATAACCGAACTCCAAATTAATTTCCAGCGCTATCTCTTTACACCCGTCTACAGTCTGGTCTTGTTTTTCGGATTGATTGGAAACCTCGGTGCTTTGTATTACTTCATCTTTAAAATCAAACAGAAATCTCCTTCAAACATATACATCATAAACCTGGCCGTGGCTGACATGATTTTCTTGTTCGCCCTGCCATTTCGAATCCACTACCACCTCAATGACAGCAACTGGATATTTGGCGATGCCATGTGTCGCACCACAGGTACGATCTTCTTCGCCAACATCTACATCAGCATCAGCTTCATGACCTGCATCTGTGTGGACCGCTACATCGCCACCCTCCACCCTCACACCTACCTGAAGCTTCGCAACACGAATCTCACAGCGCTGGTGAGCACAGCTGTATGGTTGGTCTCTGGGTCGGCTATGTTGGTGTTAATGTTAAAATGCCCATTATCAAGCAAAGGGAACATGTGTTTTGAGGGCTTCAGTCAAGAAGAGTGGAGCGACTTGGCGCCCTACAGCATAAGCAGTCTTATTTTTGGATCCCTTCTGCCCTCTGCGGTCATCCTGGTTTGTTACCCCATCGTGGCCCATCGCATCGCCCGGATCAACAACTCCACCGCCCGCGGGGCACGGCGGATCATCTACGCCATCCTAACCATCACCCTTCTGTGTTTCCTTCCTTATCACACCGTGCATCTTGCGTACCTCATGACACGCTTGAAAAACATCAAAGAGAATGACATGATTTTCATCCTCCGTAGGGTGACCATGGCTCTGGTCAGTCTAAACAGCATCTTGGACCCGCTTCTGTACTACTTTGCCACGGGTCACTACAAGTGGAGGCCCAAAAGACTGAGGCTGAAGAAGAAAATGGGTGTTTATTCCATTTCCAATAGATTTTGAGCTTCTGAAAGCTTCGTTCCAAATGAACTATTTCAAGAGAGGAAAGAAAGCACCTAAAATTAATCCATAAAGCCAAAAAAAAACTGCAATACAGAAATATGGACTCCAGTGTGGCTTGAAGAATCGGAGTCAGGATTTTTCTCATATAACTGTACTAATACAGTGCCAAAATCAAACAAGGAAACTTATTGATGGCCAATATTTGGCTTTTTTTACCATCTTGGAAGCTAAACTGATTCCCAATTGAGTCGGCTCTGAATTTTACCGACTGTCATTTCAGTGATTCATGGAATTTTTTTTTTTTGTCTCGTTTCTTACCTTTGAAATATTACATATATTAGTAGATGTAAATGTCTGTATCATCATCACTGTATTTTGTCTCAAATTATGAAGACTGACCTTTTTAAAAAAATAAATAAAATTGTTTAACTTTTATCTGCAGCTAAGAAATAAATATATTTTCACAAATCACAGCTCTGTCAATTTTACTAAAAAAAACCTTTATTGTCATTTCTCTTAACCGACGACAAACATCAAATGTCATCAAGTGTCTCCGGTCACGAAGGCAGACCTTTCTTTAACAACGTAGACAAGAAACTCCCCAATTCTTCATCCTGAGGGACACAATGAGAAACAAGCTAACATTGTACATCTCAAATGTGATATATAGTTTTTTTTGGTTGCATTCATTTCAGCCAAATTTAGTAAAACCTGTCATACTTGCAAAATGTTATTACACTTTACACGACAGATGTCTATTTTAATACATTTTATATTATTCATAATAAAATGTAATTTATTTCTCTGATGCCAAGATGAATTTTCAGCAGCCATCACTACAGTCTTCGGTGTTACTTGAGCTTCAGAAATCATACTATCATACTGATTTGCTGCTCAAGAAAAAGTTCTTATTTTTTTCTCCAGGATTTTTTAAAGAATAGAACCTTCAAAGGAACAGCATTTATTTGAAATAAAAAATCTTTTGTAACATTCTAAATGCTTTTACGGTCATTTTTGATCAATCCATTGCATCGCTGCGGATTCAAATTAAGCTTATTTAAAAAAAGAGTCTAATTAAGTACAAGCTCTGAATCCACTGAGTGCGTCTTGGTGCGGTCAGAGACATTTTTAGAAGATGCAATATTAGACAAATGTAATGTAAACCACGTGAGAAGGTGACAACACATATTCACACTTTCTCACACACTTGTTGCTGTTTCAATTGCAATCCATTTGTGACAGCCTGCAATATACTGAAGAATGTGATTTTATGCATGTTTGTTAAGCCAGGCACTTGGTGACACCAGTCTTGGTTTGGAAACATAAGTGCAATAATTTCCCCTTGTGGGCAGTGAGGTGCTGTAAATTCCTGATGTGACCACAAGCCAAAAAAAAAACAAGTGCATTGTTCCACATAAACAAACCCAAAATATAACTTACTTGAGACAATATAATCCAGATTCAATTATTAGAGATTTAGATCATCACATTTGTTCACCTGATAGCTCCAGGAGAGCAGAATGACTTTGAGGTTGGGCTCCTCGGCCGAGGATGTCACTTTAATAACGATGGATTCCACGATGACGGTGCCGTCTGAGACGTGCTGGATGCTGTAACTTTTCAATACACTGTAAGAGAGAATGAAAAACAGACTTCACCTCTCATGAGACCTTTCTGAAAGTATGAACCACATGTGTGGTTCATGCACATATAGGAACCTCAAACCTTATAGCTGCCCATAGGGACTGGCATTTACACTGTGGCTGGAGGAAAGGTAAATGTGTCATTCACTGAGGGGCGAACATTTGGGTGAAATGACTGAGTACCAAGAATGTGAAATAGCTTTTTTAACTTCGAAAAAATTCAAATATTTGAATTTATTAGAATTGATTTAAATTGATTACATGCAATGGCGTTTTAGTGCCAAGTTGAATAACAATAATAAAAAATAAAAAAATAAGATTACGAGATTAAAGTCGTAAAAAAATGTATAAAGTCGAAAAATTACAAGAATAATGACAACATTTTACAAGAAAATTGAAATTAAGAGAATAAAATCGGAAAGTTTCAAGAATAAAGTCAAAATCTTCAGAGAATAATTACGAAAAATTAAATCGTACCAATTAATAAATTATAATAGAAATGTATTAAATTATAATATTTTTAAGAATTTGTCATCATTTGACTTTATTCTCAAAATATTTTGGCTTTATTCTCGTAATTTGTATTTTTTATTCTCAAAAGATTTTGACTTTATTCTCACATTGCTACAATTTTATTCTCATAATTTCAACTTTCGCTAAATATTATTGAACTTGAACCTTGTAATCTTTAACATGGCACTAAAACTCCATTGTAGTTATACCAAAGCTTTGCCGTGGATATTTAATTACACTTTGTTATATGAAGCAGTGTCAAACTTGCAGTAAATGATTCAGAGCTGGAGTCATTTATTCAGAGAGTCATTTATTCAGGAAAGTTAGAATCAAATAAAACTTGCAATCATTTTAGGTTTTTGGAGACTTGCATCAGTCTATCTACAGGCCTCTCTTTAACTAATTAAAAAAGGTTTATAAGAATAAATTGTTCATCAATCAGACTTTCATAGTTTGCTTCACTTTCTGAGAACATAAACTCTGATGGATGGACGCATGCAGAGTTGTGTTTTTTGCTTTGATAGGACAGTTCAGTGAAGTGGGAGAGGGATTGGGAAAGGTCCACGAGCTGGGACTCGATCTCGGGACGCTCGTAGCGCAGCAGTGCTGTAGGTCAGCGTGCTGCACACACGGCTATCGGCAGTGACTCAACCAACTTTTTAAGAAAAATAAAGTTTTTCCCCCAACTTAAATAAAGCTGTACTTTGCAGTGGCATTTTGAGCCCCGTTTCCATTAGTCTCCTTTCATTTTCACGTCACAAAACTGTGTCTCCGAAGTTAAAACTGCTCAAGAAGTCTCACCCAACCCCTAAGTGTTAATTCAGCGTTTAACACATCCCACACCACTGTGGACTTGGAAAAACACGACCTTCAAGCTTCAATTAATCTGAAGGTTAGAAAAATTTGCTTTACGTAATATACATACCAGTGTCATTTTTTGCGTTATTTATATAATCTATTACAGTTTTTATAAATATTTAGAATACGCTTTAATTAATTAATTTTTCATATGTTTCAATGTTTTGCATTTTGTCATTATTTTTTAGAATTACTTCTATCTAGATTTTATTTGTTCTTATTTCAGTTGCAGTTTTAGATGACGTTTTCTTTTTATTCATTTCTAGTAAGCAATCTGGCATTTCAGCCTTTATTATTTTAAATTTAGGATTAATTACATTTTTCTAATCTGTTCTAATATTTCGATTTAAATGATGTTTTATTAACAAAGTTCGGGAGAAGCACGAGCAGATAATTAACACAGGTGGAGAGCACTCAGCAATCAATGGTAAGAGGTGTATATATACAGCAGTCTCACCTCAATTCATTTGACAGTCTCGCAGCAGTTAGTAGCTTTTGGTTCCAGCTCTGCCATTATGTCACAATCGAGCTCTTCATCTGATGAGAACGGAAACACCACCAAGGATGCACGTTCACATTCCGCTGGTCCAACGACCATCCCTCCAACGCCGGACGTCGCACCTGAGCCCCAGGCTTCTTCACGCTGCCGCACACCGGCCCGAACAGCCCTACGCTCACCAAGACGTCGAGGCCAGTCTTCACCGCCCCCGGCAAGGCTTCCACCTTCTTCCCCGGCCTCCTCCTACCGCTCGGCCGTCCCGACGATCCCACCTATCGGGAAGTGGACCGTAGCTGGATTGAGGGAAGCGCTCGGCAACTCAGACATACAGGCTTCGCGAAAAATGAACAAAGCGGAGCTGTATGATCTGTACGTTTCCCTACAGTCGACTCCAAAAACGACCCACAGGCAGAGCAAAGCCCGCAGGGCCCAAAATTCGCCTGCCCAGCTACCACCGTCGTGTTCCCGCACAGGATCCGGCTCGCTTCGCCCATCGAGCCGCAGAAACCAGTCTTCAGCGAGCCTAGGCCGCGCCCCAGATTCCGCCATGGCAGGTCCACACCCACCTCCCGATGAGGCCCAGCCCTCCACCACGGTTTCTGCTGCCACAGTGCCGCATGCAGCCAGGCCCAGCGGCCCCCCCACAGCCACTCAGTTTCATAATCCTGCTATACATAACCCTTTTTCTTTTCAGTGGCCGACAGCCCCCGTTGGAGACACTAGCGCGAGGCCATCGCTGCTACCAGCACAGACCCAAGGATACCAACAATTCTACCCACCAGGTTATAACCCCGCCCACTTCCAGTGGCCTGCGGCTCCAGTAGCTCAAACAAGCGCAGGCCCGCCTCCGCTTGCAGTTCAAGCCCACGCTTCAAATTATTATGCTCCCTGTTCGTCATACCCTCCAACTAACTTTCCTTTTCAAACCACAGCAGGTCATCTAAGCGTGAGGCCGCCGCCGACATTCGCAGCCCCGGATCATACCCTTCCTAGCTCTCTCATACAAAATAAATCACCTTATTCTCTCTTCACAGCGACTCCGATGCCCGTGCCATCCAACGCAGTCGTCATGGAACCACCACCGGTATCCCAAAGCATCCGGGCACAGATCCTGTCAGGTGCGGACATAGATCTTTCCTCTCTTCTCCCTCTACTCCCCGCAGCGGAACCAGACCGCCGTATAGATTGCGGTGATTTTTCAGTTACCCTAAAAAATACAAACACACCACTCATCTCGCGTTCTTTCATTTCCTGAGTTTGCAATTGCTTTTTCCCGTTTCACTGAAATCATCTGTTCAGCTTTCCCCCACAGGCGGCGCGAACTGAACGATTATCAAGCAATCATAGCTGAGCTCGCGCTGTCCTATGGGGGTGGGCATTTCTACACGTACCATAAACTATTTTCAGCAAAAAGTGCAGTGCGAGTCGCACAGTGGAATCAAAGCGCATACTGGGGCGCACTCAGGGACGTACTGGGACTGAAATTCAGCCCGGGACTTTAAGACGGAGAGGCCTTTTACGCGAGTGCCCTTGGTGCACGAGCAGGATTTTTTGCAGTTATTTTCATTCTAATAGTGTTTTTATGGTATAAAGACAATCAGATTACGCTGAAGACCTTCAAGAAACTTTAGGATAACACCTGCCTCCTCAGGTTGTATAAGCAAGTCCACTGCACTGAACACAACCAGGTCAGCAAAACCTAATCTCAGACACATAAGTCACACAGTATACTGCGAACTACCAGCATGTCATGTGTACAGTCAGTCGGAGTGATAAAATAGTTACAAATACTCACACCCACTCATACTCAAAAACTACAATGCAGTCCCATACAATAGAGATTGTGTGTGTGTGTGTGTGTGTGTGTGTGTGTACTCACTTTCAACTCTCCCTGCCTCAGCTTCCCCTCTGCTGGACCCTGTCTCTGCTTACTGATTGTACAGCTACATAACATATGCATGAGAAGAACATGAGTAATAAATATGACAAAGAATAATACATTTTCTAATTCAATCTGTGCTTCAGTCAGGTTATTATCTAGTATGTGGAACTATTGGCATTTTATCCTTTATGTAAATATGTAACATTGTGCTGTATTTTTCTATTTTTGTGTGCGTGTTCTTAATAAAGCTTTGATTGATTGATTGATATGCCTAATATGATTGCCTACCCAGCCCTGCACACTGCCCCTCTACCTGTCTGTTTCCTGCTCTTCTCCTCCTGCTGCTCCTTCTCCTCCTCTCTCCTGCTCCTATTCCTCTCTTCTCCTCCTCCTCTCTCTTCCTGCTGCTGCTGCTCCTCCTCGGGGTATAAGTCTTTGGGCTTTATTTAAGTCTGGGGCTTTATTGTGTCATGCATCCCTGACTATTTATGTATTTTTAATGTATGACAAGCGTGTTGGAAGCGTTTCCAGCCAAAATAGAATAGGAAAAGATGTTTATGTCATTTTGACACGAATAAATATTAATAAATTACATTTTGATATTTAAGAGTCTCTAGGTTTTGACATAAATGAAGATATAAATGTAATTTAAGCAAATGTATCACCAGAGGCTTATTTTTTTTTATATTTTTTTACCAGAGTCTTATCATATTATGTCACCTAGCAGCAGCGCTGCGTCAGACACGTTTCTGGTGTGCAAAGACCAGGCAAAGACATGGAAAACGCTACGCAAACACCACGCAGCTTACACTCAACAGAAACGCCACGCTCACGCACAGTCAGCCAGCCAGCGTGTCGCCGCCGCTCGCCGGCTTAATCGTGCACCTGTCCTATCCATGCTGCTGGGTCCTTCCTCATCTGCACCTCCTGCCACAACACCCTTTTCAGTGCGGAAAAGGTCCGTTAATTTGGCACATTTAGCTGCCTCTTGTGCCAACATTTTTTTCATTTTCATTCTTATTTTTTCTCTTCTTTCCTTCTGTCTCTGTTGCATTCACACAAACTCAAACCTAACCAAGTAAACTCCTTTGATCGGCGCCTTTGAGCCAATCGGATGTCAGGAAATACGAGGATCAGTCCAAGTTGGGAGGGGCCGCTCGTATCCCCCCTTAAGATTGGAAGTATTGGTTTGGCCCAGTTTGAAACACACACACACACACACACAGACAGACACAGCTGCGTTCCGCTGCAGCTGAGCGGCCGGCCACAGGCAGGTACGGTAGCGTATCATATAAAATAAATAATAATAATAAAAAATAATAATAAAAAATTTGACCACCGGCCGATTCGGCCTTAAATGGACCGGCCGTTCGGGATTGTTCCCGGTATTCCCGATTGCCAGTCCGTCCCTGGGCGCACTCGACTCCGATCTCCACAGCAGAGTGTTTTTAGGCTGCAAAAACATCACTTGCGCAGTTTGCAGGTCAGTTACGCACGCAACCGCATCGTGCCCGCAGGTTAACCCTTCGACTCTTCCCTACGAGGGAACAAACACCGCTAAATCCACCAGCTACGTGCCTCGGGCAGCAACCACCCACGCAAACCAGGATTCTCCCTTCGACGAAAGCCGACAGCCCTGTAACCATTTTAACAAGGGTAAATGTCACCGATCGCGCTGCCGGTTTATGCACATCTGTAATTTCTGTGGCGGTGCTCATGCCCGCATTGTATGTCCAGTTTACAAATCTGTGAATAAAAAATCAAAAAAAAAAAAAAAAAAAAAAAAAAAAAAAAAAAATTATTTGGCGACTCCTGTAAATATTCTGCGCATGCACTTCGAACTAGCTCATCATCCAGATGCCGAATTTACTCATTATCTGCTATCAGGCCTAAAAAATGGCTTTAAACCCGGCGTAGAGTGCCCACTCTCCCAAAACATCACATGTAATAATCTTCAATCTGCCCTCATAGAACCTGAAGTCGTAAACAAACTGATCAAAAGAGAAGTTGAGTCAGGCTTCATGATCGGTCCGTTTGACAATCCTCCATTTGATCTGTTTCGTATTAGCCCCATTGGAGTGGCTACAAGGAAATTCTCGGGCAAAAAACGCCTAATAATCGACCTGTCAGCCCCGCACAATTCCCCGTTCCCAAGCATAAACAGCTTGATCCCTCTCGATGAATTTTCGTTGAAATACCACGACATAGATCAGGCTATCGACTTAATCAAAATCGTAGGTCGGGGTGCTTGGCTTGCAAAAAATTGACATTACATCTGCTTTCAAAGTAATGCCTATACATCCAGATTCATGGCATCTATTTGGAGTTTGCTGGCTCGGGAAATATTACTTCGCAGTGCGTCTAACTTTCGGATGCAAAAGCAGCCCAAAAATTTTCGACATGCTATCAGAAGCCGTCTGCTGGATTTTGGCGAACAACTACGCCATTCCCCACCTCATTCACTTGCTAGACGATTTTTTAATAGTCTCGCCTCCCAATGCCATCCCAGATGCGCACATGCTCACAGTCCAAAACGTTTTTTCTGAGCTAGGAATTCCCATCGCAGAAGAAAAAACCATGGGCCCTGCTACATCAATCGAGTTCCTAGGAATTAATTTAGATTCAGACAAATTCCAAGCATCCCTGCCCAAAGAGAAAATTGACCGAATAATTCTCATCTCCTCTGCTTTCTCTAAAAAAAAAAAAAAAAAAAAAAAAAAAAAAAATATAAAAAATTGTTCAAAACGCGAACTCCTATCCCTACTTGGACATTTAAATTTCGCAATGCGCATCATTCCGCAGGGCCGCCCCTTTATATCACATCTCCTCTCACTCGCGTCCTCCGTTCACTCACTAGAGGAACTTATTTCCATAAATCAAGCATGTCGCGACAAACTCAGGCTATGGTTAAAATTTTTTCTTTCGCCCAGCGAGCATTGGTCTCAAAGCGGACGCAGTGTGAGAAAATCTCCCGGTCAAGGTCTCATTTTCTCTCTTTTCTGTTTCTCTTTCTGTCCAGCGAGCATTCGGTCTCACAGCGGACGCAGCGAGAACTTTTCCGGTAGAGCACTTACGTTTTCTCTTTCGTCCAGCGAGCATTGGTCTCAAAGCGGACGCAGTGTGAGAAAATCTCCCGGTCAAGGTCTCATTTTCCCTCTTTTCTGTTTCTCTTTCTGTCCAGCGAGCATTCGGTCTCACAGCTTACAAAGCGAGAACTTTTCCGGTAGAGCACTTACATTTTCTCTTTCGTCCAGCGAGCATTGGTCTCAAAGCGGACGCAGTGTGAGAAAATCTCCCGGTCAAGGTCTCATTTTCCCTCTTTTCTGTTAATCTTTCTGTCCAGCGAGCATTCGGTCTCACAGCGGACGCAGCGAGAACTTTTCCGGTAGAGCACTTACGTTTTCTCTTTCGTCCAGCGAGCATTGGTCTCAAAGCGGACGCAGTGTGAGAAAATCTCCCGGTCAAGGTCTCATTTTCTCTCTTTTCTGTTTCTCTTTCTGTCCAGCGAGCATTCGGTCTCACAGCGGACGCAGCAAGAACTTTTCCGGTAGAGCACTTACGTTTTCTCTTTCGTCCAGCGAGCATTGGTCTCAAAGCGGACGCAGTGTGAGAAAATCTCCCGGTCAAGGTCTCATTTTCTCTCTTTTCTGTTTCTCTTTCTGTCCAGCGAGCATTCGGTCTCACAGCGGACAAAGCGAGAACTTTTCCGGTAGAGCACTTACGTTTTCTCTTTCGTCCAGCGAGCATTGGTCTCAAAGCGGACGCAGTGTGAGAAAATCTCCCGGTCAAGGTCTCATTTTTCTCTCTTTTCTGTTTCTCTTTCTGTCCAGCGAGCATTCGGTCTCACAGCGGACGCAGCGAGAACTTTTCCGGTAGAGCACTTACGTTTTCTCTTTCGTCCAGCGAGCATTGGTCTCAAAGCGGACGCAGTGTGAGAAAATCTCCCGGTCAAGGTCTCATTTTCTCTCTTTTCTGTTTCTCTTTCTGTCCAGCGAGCATTCGGTCTCACAGCGGACGCAGCGAGAACTTTACCGGTAGAGCACTTACGTTTTCTCTTTCGTCCAGCGAGCATTGGTCTCAAAGCGGACGCAGTGTGAGAAAATCTCCCGGTCAAGCTCTCATTTTTCTCTTTTCTGTTTCTCTTTCAGTCCAGCGAGCATTCGGTCTCACAGCGGACAAAGCGAGAACTTTTCCGGTAGAGCACTTACGTTTTCTCTTTCGTCCAGCGAGCATTGGTCTCAAAGCGGACGCAGTGTGAGAAAATCTCCCGGTCAAGCTCTCATTTTCTCTCTTTTCTGTTTCTCTTTCGTCCAGCGAGCATTGGTCTCAAAGCGGACGCAGTGTGAGAAAATCTCCCGGTCAAGCTCTCATTTTCTCTCTTCCTGTTTTTCTCTTTCTGTCCAAAAAAAAAAAAAAAAAAAAAAAAAAAAATAAATAAATAAATAAATAAAATTTAATAAAACTAATAATACTACTACTAATAAATAAATAAATAAAACGCCTGATCGGTCCCCGTTGCAAGTCGGCAGGGCCTATCAGTCCAGGCACAATGAGCCGCCACCACAGGCCCACTGGCCAAACTTTCAGACCCTTTCTAGAGACGCCAGCACGCCAAACGCGGCACTCATTTGGGGGGTCTTTTAGTTCGGCGGCTGTCCTCTGCTATTTAGCTTTTTGGGGGAGTACTCTGGGTTCGGGCCGAACTCCGAGCTCGGAGCCCTCCCTCCGGACAGCACGCCAAATACGCATTAAATCTTACCCTCCCAATTGTATGTAAGTGTGAACTCGTGAAATGATGTTTTATTAACAAAGTTCGGGAGAAGCACGAGCAGATAATTAACACAGGTGGAGAGCACTCAGCAATCAATGGTAAGAGGTGTATATATACAGCAGTCTCACCTCAATTCATTTGACAGTCTCGCAGCATCCCCCCACCACCCCTTCTCCACACTTCTAATCCTAAACCACTTACATAGGGTAGGGGGGAGTACTCTGGGTTCGGGCCGAACTCCGAGCTCGGAGCCCTCCCTCCGGACAGCACGCCAAATACGCATTAAATCTTACCCTCCCAATTGTATGTAAGTGTGAACTCGTGAATTGTATTTCTGCTTTATTTCAATTAAAAAAAGTTAGAAAAGTTTCTAACATTTTTAAGTGAACCCTGTTACATGCATGATTAACTGCATCCATTTTTGCAACAGAAAAGTGTGTGTGGTATAGTTTGCTGACCTCTTGAGGTGTGTGTAGATGCGGCCGAGTGTGTCGGTGTCGCTGTGGGGGTCGTGGAGCAGCACACGGCAGGTGAAGCGCAGCTGGTGTTCGCTGAGACCCAGTTCTTTAAGAGCCTGTTCTGGAGAAACCAGCCGCAGACTCTACACAGACACACATATTCAGAAAACAGCGTCTGAAACCTTATATTAGTCAAATAAATGATGAATAAATAAACTGACTTACATCGTCCTTCATTATTAATGTCCCATGCATGGTGCGAGGTCTTTTAGCATCAGGCAAGGGACCTGTAACAGTTTCATAAGAAATCCTGTCACAATGTATTTGTATGTTAATGTTTAAATATATATATATATATATATATATATATATATATATATATATATATATATATATTGCAGTTAGTGAATGTGTCATACCAAATAAAAGTAAACACAAAAATCAGTTTAATTTGTGCACGGTGTAAAATCAATAATGCATGCTTATATTATATATGGGATCCAGAAACTCAAACTAAAAGAGGAAAAGCATAAAACTACAAGACCCACATAACCACATGACAAAAAGACATTTTGGCATTTCAGGTCAACTAAAGGAGTCGGTGGGAGTCAATAAACACCTCCGAGAGCCATCTCTCTCTTCAGCAGGTTGAGCGAGATGTCCACGGGGACGCTGGGGTTCGTCACTATGCTTGTCGTCTCTCCATTGGCTGGCATATAGCAGCTGATACCTGCATGGGGTAAAACATCAGCACAAAGACAACATGAAAACTATTTACAAACTATTTACACTATTTAAAGTGATCATATCCCACAATTCTGTGTTGTATTTGTATCCCTAAAGTTCACAATAAAAAAATAAATAAAATCACAAAACTGGAAATTAGCAAGCATGCCGTACAGTCCAAAGTTGAAATGACTTACTGAACTCCTGCTCGATCTTGTCTTTGAGGAACTCCATTTTCTTGGCCTCTCCGTGCACCAGCAGCATGTTTCTGGGTTCTGCCATGCGGATCAACTGCATGATGCCTTTAGCGTCAGCATGAGCACTGAAGGACATGTACTCCACCTGTAGCTTCACATCCAACTAAAGACACACACCCCGCATACAACACCAGCAAACAGTTTGGAAAAAATTATCTTTTTTTTTTTTATGGCTATAAAGAAGTCTTCTATGATCACCTAAGGCTGCATTTATACTGCTCTGGGTGTGTGTGCGCACTTCGGATGGGTTAAATGCAGTGCACTAATTCTGAGTATGGGTCACCATACTTGGCCACATGTCACATCACTTTCCCTTTTTATTTGATTAAACATACACTAAAAACTGTAATATCATTACAATTTAAAATAACTGTTTTCTATACTGGATTTTGAAATATAATTATCCCTGTTATTACTCCTAAAGCATCCATTACTCCAGTCTCATGATCCTTTAGAAATCTTCCTAATATGCTGATTTACTGCTCAGTTATTTTATTATTATTATTATCATTATTATTATAAAAATATATTACAATAGAAAACAGGTATTTTTAATGGCAACAATTCACAATATTAATGCTTTCATATTAAGTATTTGAAAATTTTAGTGCATGAGACTTAAATCCAGAGATGCATATGTAAATTATAGAGGTTTGACGTAAATAAAGTTCAAGTGTGGTTAGAGAGGGTAAAAATGAAAAGATTATTATGGGAAACTGTGGATAATATAAACTACAGCTCAGAGTTCTCTGATGCCATCTAGTGAAGCTCAGTTAAAATCAGTGCCAGTTATTACCGTTGCTCTTCCCTCCATCTCCAGTTTTTTCTGTCCATTCAAGATCTTGTGTCCCACAGTGCCTTGCACACAGTACCCTGGCATGATGACCTAGAAAATAAATATATTCAACTTAATAAATATATCTTCTATTTCGAGCCAAAGCGGGCTTTGAATGAGTTGAAGTGATACGCAAGTCTCAGTAACATAAGGGGTTTTACCATGTTCTTTTCATTGCCGGCCCATTTCTTGAATATCAGTAAAGATTGGCCAGCATGCAACATTCCAGGGGTGGCAAACACAACCTGAGGGAACAGAATAACAATGTCTCTGATTTTCCAGAATACCATGAACTCATTTATTCCACTTTCCAACAATCTATCAACTATTTTTTGATAATTCTGTAACAGCAGAAAAAGCTAGCTCTACCTAGGACTTAAAATCAGAGGCCTTGGCAATCAAGATTCAAACCAAATCTCAACCCTTTTGATTCTGATAACCAAAAAGATTTACTTTTCACTGATTTATTCAGCGACGGATGAAACAACCTATTAGCAGGAAATCATTTTAAATACTAAAATTGATTTTTTTTTATGTAACTCATACAAATTAAATGTTTATCAAAATAAGGAAAAAAAAAATTAAAAAAATAAGATTTAACACGTCATGTTTAATATTCTAAAAGGCTCCTATATGCATTATTTAACCATCATCATAATACAAATAATAGTAATAATAATTTTGCAATAAACATCCATTAATAATGTATCAATTATCAGAGTATATGTATTAGATATTTTTTTTTTATTAATATTAATAGTAGAAAATCAGATTTAAAGAAATCAATCCACTTTTTTTATACTACTTAATATTCTAGAAAGTTTCTACATGTATCATTTAATATGAAATTAAAATAGATAATATTTTTTATAATAAAAATGCATGAATATCTCTTTGTGGGCTTGCAGATTCAATGATAAATGATCAGTTATATACATTTCTTTGCAGCCGTCTCACCATTGGTCCAGGGTTATCAGCATACGAGCGATCAAAGGCTTTGATGTGCTTGAACTCGAACATGTTTCTTTGTACGAAGGTCTTGCGGATCTTCTGATTGGTCCAGGTGATGAAGAGCTTGTAGTAGTGATTGGCTTTCTCAGTCAGACCGGTGGAGAAGTAAATGGGGGCTTTCAGATTCATTCTTTCCCTGGTAAAACGAACAGCCAGCAATTACACACAATTCTGTTTCAACACAGAGCTTTTAAGTGTGTTCTAACAGAATTCACTATATTAAACGTATTCAAAAACTGTACGCAGCAAACGACTGTACAAGCTCACCAAAATGTTTCCAACAGAATACAGAGTTCTTGTGCTCTTCCCAGAGCAAACACTGGAATCAAGACCTAAAACAGAGACACCGGGATGAACAGAACAAAGACACTTTTAAAAAAGGCTTTAAAATCTGGATGAGTGGATAAATACCCACTGAATTCTACATATATTTATGTGCCTTAATTACCTTCCCTCCTCTTTCCACAGTTTCGTGGACCTTCTTGAGGAAATCTCTTTCCCTGCAGCGTTTGGAGTCTCTGATCGTGGTGGCGTATGTGGACTCTGATATCAGAAGATCTGGCCGGCATTTGTCAATCCAAGCAGCTCTAAGAATTTAAACCTGACTTAATTTAACCGGAATTAATCGAACCAAAATGTACATAAAATAATGACAAAGGAAGAGATTTTACTCACCCTAAATGTCTGTCTGGTGTCATGTTGTAATCTCCCTATAACAACAGATTTATATATCATTTGCAAATGATGTCATCAGCTGGAACATCTTAAAATTGGAGTATGTATGTAATTATCAATGTGACACTCACAGTGTAGACGACAGACTCTGAGCCGACTTTGATTTGAACCATGGCGGCTCCCAGCACATGACCTGCATAGTACGCTTTGATCTCAAGCTCCTCGTCAACCTGGAAAAAAAAATAAAAACATGCAAAACAATTATTATTATTAAATCAGACTAAATACAATTCTGGCTTTTCAGTGGGGAAAGTGTACCACAGCAAAATCCATCAGAACATCTAAATACATTCTACATATAAACAAAAAAAATATTCAATTAAAAATATTATTATGCATCTAAAAAATTATTTTTAAAATGTAATTATTTTATTACAATAAAGAAAATAAGAAATGAAAGAAATATCACAAAACATGCATAACTGAATAATAATTATTACAATTACAATTATTATTATTATTATTATTATTATTACACAATAAAAAAAATGCATTAACAGTAGATTGAAATAAATAAAATATATTAATATTTATTTAAATATAAATAAAAATATTACAAATATTTATAAATTAATTTGATGATTACGTTATTTGTAAGACAAAAATGTTTTTCAACATTTTCAATAAGGAAATTTTACAATAACAAAACACTTAAAATTCATTAAAGAAAGTGAAAGTGACGTGACATACAGCCAAGTATGGTGACCCATACTCTGAATTTGTGCTCTGCTTTTAACCCATCCAAAGTGCACACACACAGAGCAGTGAACACACACACACACTGTGAACACACACCCGGAGCAGTGGGCATCCATTTATGCTGCTCAAGGGCACCTCAGTCATGGCATTGAAGGTGGAGAGAGAACTGTACATGCACTCCC
Organism: Carassius auratus; assembly: GCF_003368295.1. Classification (NCBI taxonomy): domain Eukaryota; kingdom Metazoa; phylum Chordata; class Actinopteri; order Cypriniformes; family Cyprinidae; genus Carassius; species Carassius auratus. Next base: position 17,767,067 of record NC_039265.1, read on the forward strand.
CCCACCTACAATTCCTTCCAGCCCGAGACTCGAATTCACAACCTTTCGATTGCCAGTCCGACTCTCTAACCATTAGGCCACGACTTCCGTAATCATTCATAAGTTTACTAAAATGATTTTTTTTGTTATTTTTTATTTATAACAATACATAAAATTAATTAACTTCATTAATGTGAATTGTAAAAATTGTAAACTTCACCTGAACTGTTTGGTGGAGGTTGAGTGGCACAACTTTCTTCATGCAGTCTTTGATCATCTGTGAAGTGAAGAAGTTGGTCTCTCCCTTTTTGTCTACGGTGATCTTTCTGAAGTCCTCCAGCAGGATGGGGCAGATGGCTTTGGTGGGGTGGGTCATGTAGATGGGCCCGTCGTAACCCACCATCTCGCTCATGTAAGGAAGAGCACCACAGTGATCCAGGTGGAAATGACTGAACAGAACAAAAATATATATATAAATCACAGTGGAGAAAAAAAAAAAAAAAAAAAAACACACAACAGTCACATAACATGTCAAATACAAACTAACCTTATAATAACACAGTCCAAGAATTCGGTGAGGCGACCGTTTTGAGTAATGTAACTGAAATCTGGGAAACGTCTCTGAAAATGAACACAGAAAGTTAAGGGGATAGTCTTCAACTATTATGCTCAAAATACAAACAAATGAAGATAGCAATAACTGTTGTAACACACATCGTCATTGTAGCCCATATGCATCCCACAGTCAAGCATAATGTTTTTGCCTCCGATGGAGACCAAAATACAGCTGCGGCCAACATCCTGACCAGCCCCTGCAAAACAACAGATACACACATTTAGAAAGCATATTTATATGAACATTTATATTATATTTATTTCTGTATATATATACATATATACATATATATATATATATATATATATATATATATATATACACACACACACACACCAACTACTAATACTGCACAATATTATTTGTTAAGCATTAACTTATATATTTAATAATTTCTTATTTATTAACGTTTTTAATAAGTTTTATTTAAAAATCAAGTCAACTTCTTACCTAAAGGCGTAACTCTGATTTCGGGCATCTTGACAGCTTTGAAAAGCTCAGAAATGAATGTTTTATGTTTACAAGAGACTGATGGTCAAACACTAACGTTGACTGTACTTTAGCCGGATATGAACACTTGAGGGGTGCATGTCAGTCAGCTTACAAGGGATGTAAACCAAAAGTAAGCTATGACTTTTTAAAGTGTTCAAATAGTGGATCAATCAGACACCGGTTAGCACAACAAGCTAAACAACTTCACGCCACTGCATGACAAGAGAGTAGAATTCAATAGAATTTCATCGGGTACCGATGTGGGCGTGGCGTAGTGGCCCATTTTTGTTTCTAAAGAACAATTTGATTATTTTAATTATTTACTGTTTATTTCAATTTAATGGGTAATACAGTATTTTATTATAATTATTATTCATGAATAAATTACTACCAGGTCCACTAGTAAAGTAAACTAAAACAGACATGTCACGTGGTAACTGTTACTTTTCACAGCGCTGGTGGCTTGGACCTATCATGCTCGTTTCTGTTTGGCATCTTGGCAGCGCGTCACCGCACGACTCTCCCGGATAATCGAAAATGGGCAAAAAGGCGGGAGCTGATTGATGAAGCCACGCTCACCTAGCGCGACGGCATTGTCAGCAGCGGCAATCCACCTGTCACTCAAGTGGCCACGCCCTTAATTATGCAGAACTTTAAGGCTTAATATAATTTAAACGGATGAGTTATAAAAAAATTCACCCCCCTCACAGTTGTCATGAAGGGCAAAATTAGCAATATAGACCAAAATCATTTTTTGAACCAGGCTTTAAACATGTTTTTTTCTGCTGTAAAGTTGGGCATTTTAACATGGGGAGTCTATGGGACTGACTCTCTTCTGCAGCCAGCCTCAAGCGGCCAGTCGATGATTTGCAGTTTTAGTCACTTCCTTATTGGCCTCACGAGAGAGAGCGCGAGGTTGCCGCTCGGTTAAAACTTACTATACAACCAGAGCCATATAGAGCTCTATATGGCTCTGTATACAAGCATAGACATATAAATACCTAGACGCCTAATTGGCCGCTCGACCGCACGTCAACATCGCCGCCATATTGGAGCGGGCAACTCTCATAACTCTCACATCAGGACAGAAGAAAACATACCTGACTCATCGACAGATTGGACACCTACAAACCGTCACACGATAATAAAAACAGACTCCGAAGTGCTGATCTGAATCAACAGAGTCAGGAACAGGCTCCGAAGTCCCGATCTGAATCAACAGAGTAGCGAACAGGCTCCGAAGTGCCGATCTGAATCAACCGAGTCGCGAACAGGCTCCGAAGTCCCGATCTGAATCAACCGAGTCGCGAACAGGCTCCGAAGTGCCGATCTGAATCAACAGAGTCGCGAACAGGCTCCGAAGTGCCGATCTGAATCAACAGAGTCGCGAACAGGCTCCGAAGTGCCGATCTGAATCAACCGAGTCGCAAACAGGCTCCGAAGTCCCGATCTGAATCAACCGAGTCGCGAACAGGCTCCGAAGTGCCGATCTGAATCAACAGAGTCGCGAACAGACTCCGAAGTGCCGATCTGAATCAACCGAGTCGCGAACATGCTCCGAAGTGCCGATCTGAATCAACAGAGTCGCGAACAGGCTCCGAAGTGCCGATCTGAATCAACAGAGTCGCGAACAAGCTCCGAAGTGCCGATCTGCATCAACCAAGTAGCGAACAGGCTCCGAAGTGCCAATCTGAATCAACCGAGTCGAGAACAGACTCCGAAGTCCCGATCTGAATCAACCGAGTCGCGAACAGGCTCCGAAGTGCCGATCTGAATCAACAGAGTCGCGAACAGGCTCCGAAGTGCCGATCTGAATCAACCGAGTCGCAAACAGGCTCCGAAGTGCCGATCTGAATCAACCGAGTCGCGAACATGCTCCGAAGTGCCGATCTGAATCAACAGAGTCGCGAACAGGCTCCGAAGTCCCGATCTGAGTCAACAGAGTCGCGAACAAGCTCCGAAGTGCCGATCTGAATCAACCGAGTCGCAAACAGGCTCCAAAGTGCCGCCCAACATATATGGAAAAACAAACCACTGTTTCAAAATGAGTGTTTTCTGCATGAGTGTGTTTAATGTGCATTATAGAACAAAATGTCAAGCAAGCACCGTCAAGTATTTTACATTATTTGACTCATTAATTGAATAAAATAGAAAATCTTGAGGGAAGTGGTGGGGAATTAATGTTTATTAGTCAGGTTTTGTCTTCACAAATAAACCACTCTATTCCCAGAGAAAGGCAGAACTGAAAACTTAAATAAAATGTGTTTCTTGAGCTGAGATTGATTCAGAAGATTTTCTATATATATATATATATATATATATATATATATATATATATATATATATATATATATATATATATATATATATATATATAAATCATCAAGTGAGACAAATGTGAGCTTTCAATTAATAATTTTCCAAACCTTACTAAACAACTGGAGGCAAAGTTTTTTTTAACTGTTTTTTAATCTCTGAAATTGGTTGTTAAGTGAGAACGTTATGGTGTTTTTATTCAGTAAAAACCGCAGCTCCCCCGTTTACTTTCATTTGTTTTAGGTTTTAAGGCAGTCTTGCCATCACTAACATGGCGGACGCGTTGACGTATCGCGGCAACGGCTCAAAGCGGCCAATGAGGCGTCTAGGTATTTACAACTACAGAGGGCCAAAACCAAAGTCCAATCACATGGCACTTCTTGTCATGTGACATGAAAAACACGATTTGATTGGTCTAACGTTGCTTGAAAAAAAAATCCCGGAAGAGAATCAAGAGGAAAGCAATTTATTTACAGCGATATTATCCCAATGAAGAACACATAAGCTACTGAAAATTAATATATAGGATTTTTTTCCAGACATGGCAGATACATTCAGTCTCCAAAAGGTTCTGGAAGCATTCAGATCAAGTATGAGTGAGAATAAGGAGGTTTACATTAAATATTATATAGCAGGATGGCAAGAGCTGGTCTCGTGAGTACCTTTTTTATACTGTTTATATATTGTTTTTATACTGTTTATTTACTGTTTTTATACTGTCTATATTATAGTCGTGGGATATTTAAAGAAGTGATGCCACATCTCGTGAAATATTAAGAACATTTTATTTTATATTTAATTATTATTTTGAATTAATGTAAATGTATATTGTCATTTAAAAGCTTTTAATGCTCAGCTGTAAAATGCATTGGTCAAAAAATTTAGAAAAGCCATCTGTGTATAAAGACTATGAGCAATAAAAAAAAATGCAGTAATGTAAATCCCTATTTTTTCCCACCATCAGCTTCATGAATAGTTTAGGGAACGTGTTTTCTTTCATCTCCAAGGATGTGGTCAGCAAAATCCAGATCCTAGAGAACTTCATCTCAGGAGAAAACGGGTCCTATTATGCCACCATCCAGTCCATGGTGAAGTATGAGCTGGAGAATGACCTGGTGGACCTCATCAAAAGAGACAGCCACCCAGAATCTGGCTGCCGCACTCTTCTGAGGCTACATCGGGCTCTGCGCTGGCTGGAGCTGTTCCTGGAGAGACTACGAACCAGCAGCGAGGACAGCAAGACCTCCGTCATGTGTTCTGATGCCTATAACGAGTCTCTGGCTCAGCACCACCCCTGGCTCATCCGGAAAGCTGTCGGCGTGGCGTTCTGTGTCCTTCCGGGGCGGGACACATTCTTTGATGTGATGAATGCGGGGGATCACACGCAAGTGGTGGCTCTGTTGGGAGAGTCTTTGCCTCTCATTGCTGAAGTCTACCAGATCACAGAAGACTTGTATGCGAAGAACAACCTCCTGGAGTTGCCGTAGAGGGGGGCTGAGATGTATTTTTATCTTAACACTAATTAATACACAATCCTTGTGGCACATCTACAAACATCAACTTATTTGTCTGGCTTTTTATAAACCAAACAAACATGCAATATGCAGATTTAATGCTCATTTTAAGCTATCAACTACACAACACCAAGTGGGCATTAAATGCTGGGTGTACTTCAATATATTTGAGCTTAGGGAACAATATAAAGCTATTTAAAGGCAAATGATGTGCATGATACATATTTAAATTAGAATTTAAAAGTGAACTAATGTATATTTGAATATATAGCTCTTTTTTTTCGTGAGTGTTAATTATTTTATTGGAAATACTTTTACTTGAATTCATGTCGAATGTGCGTCATACATCTGCAGTTTTGTTGAAACTACAAAGCGGGGATTTTGTAGTGAATGTATAAATAATATGTAATTAAATAATTGAAAATAATTTTCTAAGGAATGTGTTTTTGTTATGGTTTTTCTCATATTATATTTAAAATTAAAATAACACTGAGCAATAATTTTTGGGATGATGGTATTTAATTCTTTCAGTATTAAAAATTTCATTTACAGATTAACAAACCACATACTTTTTAGCAAGCAATACAACGCTATTTAGTTAATCAGTTGTTACGTGCCACATGCACGCACATCGAGAGCGACACCAAAGAAAAGGGGTGCCGCCCGGAGTTCAATCTCCTGCTTCCACAAACACGCCGGCACACAACCCAGAAGTCAAGAAAAGTGGTATTTATTTGTTTACATTGGGATGAGACTCGAGAAATAACTTAAGCTGAGAGGGCTTCAAAATGGCCAAAACAATAAACAAAAGGGAGTTTTCTAACTAAGTTTTAAGTCCTCTTCCCTGGAATTAAACAATAAATAAAATACAAATCCTTACCTCCCTTTCTGACCATTAAACAGGAGAAAACTATAAAGGAAATAAAAAGGCCTAAAAACCTCTCTCACAGGTTATTTTAAACAAACAATGGTTAGTTTAACAATACAATTACCGGCCTAATACCACTACCAGTTCTAACTCCTCACCAGGAGTTTTACATGAACTGGGTCACAGCACAGCTCTCTCGGGGTTAACACAACACCGTTCTTCTAAGCAGCAGTCGTCCACACACGATCTACACCAAGGAAGCAGGAGGGTGAGCTCGACAAACAGACAATCCTCACTGCTTATATCCACACGTTGACATGCTTCAGCTGCGCCCACTTAGCAGCTGCACCTGTTGCTCTAATGAGCAGGGAGCGAAAAAGAGACACAAGAAAATACACACTGCTCACAGGTTAACACTTAACACCACAATTACGTTCTAACACGTAACACTCCTCCCCTCCCCAAAAGATTAATGGCCACATCACATTGATCTTTTATCTTACTCTGCATTTTCAGCAGTGTGCGCTCTGGATAGCGCATCAGCAATCAGATTTTCAGTACCGCGCTTATGGACAATCTCCAAATTAAACTCCTGAAGAGCAAGGGACCAACGCATTAAGCGTTGGTTTGTATTGTACATGCGATTGAGAAAAACCAACGGATTATGGTCCGTAAAAACTTTGACAGGGAACGTGGACCCACCCAGATAAACCTCGAAATGTTTCAATGCCATTAATAATGCGAGAGCCTCTTTTTCAATAGTGCTATACTTGTATTGACAGCGATTAAACTTTTTCGAGAAATAACACACAGGTTTCTTGATGTTCATTTCTGACGTCTGCAGAAGAACAGCTCCTGCCCCTACCATACTCGCGTCAACCTCAAGTTGGAAAGGCCGTTCAAAGTTAGGGGCGGCCAGGACTGGGGCATTACACAATAGGTCTTTTGTTCCAGAGAAAGCACGTTCACAATTAGGAGTCCAGTTAAAACCTGAAGTCGGTCGGAGAAGGTCAGTTAGGGGTGCAATAAGAGTGGCAAAATTGCGACAAAACCCCCGGTAATAACCAGCCATTCCGATGAAGCGGCGTAACTCGCGTTTATTTGTGGGTGTAGGAAATTCAGATATGGCCACTACCTTGGCATCTATTGGGCAAACCTGACCTTGACCCACACGTTTACCAAGATAGGTGACGTAGGCTTTGGCGAATTCGCATTTTGTCAGGTTCACAGTTAGTGATGCACCAGCTAGTCGGGAGAATACCTCACGTAATGATTCAACATGTTCTTCCCACGTGGAAGAATACACAACAATATCATCAAGGTAAGCAGTACAATTCTGTACATCACGCAGTACCAACTGCATTAGGCGTTGGAACGTGGACGGGGCGTTCCGCATACCGAAGGCCATCACGGAATATTGACAGAAGTAGTCTGGTGTGACAAATGCTGAGATTTCAGAAGCGCGCGGAGTAAGGGGCACCTGCCAGTAGCCCTTCAGCAGGTCAAGCTTCGAAACAAACTTTGCTGGTCCGACTCTATCAATGCAATCATCTATTCTTGGAAGGGGAAAACAGTCAGGTTTAGTAGCTGAATTAACCTTTCGGAAGTCCGTACAGAATCGAAATGATGAATCACTTTTAGGAACCAACAGGCAGGGCGAACTCCACGCGCTTTGACTTGGTTTTGCTAAACTGTTTCGTAACATGTATTCAACCTCAGTTTTCATGATACCACGCTTATAAGGATTAACTCTATACGGATGTTGTTTAATAGGAGCCGCATCTCCCACATCAATGTCATGGAACAACACATCAGTACAAGACGGGAGATCAGAGAAAATACTGGGAAAACTGTCAATCAATGCTGTAATATTTTTTCTTTGGTAATCTGGTAAGTGACCAAGAAAGGTACGCAAATTGTTGAGCACGTTCGAGTTTTGCAAGCTTTCGCCCAGCCCTGGAATATTTACTCCAACTTCATCCTCTACGGAGCTCTGGAGAACAGGAGCCACCAACGTCACGTCCTTAACTGATGCTACAACTTGATCTTTAGCATGATACGGCTTCAGCATATTAATGTGACACATTCGCATTTTCTTCCTACGATCTGGTGTTCTCAGTACATAGTTAGTTTCACTCAGTTTTTTCTCAACAACGTAAGGACCAGTAAATCGGGATTGCAAAGGAGACCCAGGAACTGGTAATAATGCCAGCACCGACTCACCCGGAGCAAACGAACGGACAACACTTTTGCGATCGTAGTAATCTTTCATAACATCCTGTGAACCTGCTAGATTAGACTTGGCGAGAACACAAGCGCGGTTCAACCTCTTACGGAGAGTATCAACATACTCAGCCACTGGCACAAGTGCAACCTCTTCCTCAAGCATTTGCTCACTAAGAAGCCTGAGGGGGCCACGAACGGAGTGTCCAAACACTAACTGCGCTGGGCTGAAGCCTAGAGAGTCTTGCACGGTTTCTCGCACAGCGAAAAGTAGCAAGGGCAAACTGTCAGCCCAGTCTTTTCCCTCCTCAACGCAGTAGATACGCAACATGGTTTTGAGCGTTTGATGGAACCGCTCCAACGCTCCCTGAGACTGCGGATGATAGGCACTGGACATCTGATGCGACACCGAAATTCTATTTAGCACCTGCTTGAAAAGCTTCGATGTAAAGTTAGTTCCACGGTCTGTTTGAATTACTCGAGGTAAGCCAAAAAGAGAGCAGAATTTGATTAGTTCTTTCGCAATAGTCTTTGCTTTTATATTACGAAGAGGGACCGCCTCGGGAAACCGAGTGGTTGCACACATCAGCGTGAGAACATACTGATGTCCGCTTTTCGATTTCGGGAGCGGGCCAACACAGTCTAGTATTAATCTTTCGAACGGCTCCCCCACCACAGGAATTGGGTGTAGGGGCGCAGGGTGCACAATCTGGTTAGGTTTTCCTGCAATCTGACACGCATGACAGGACCGGCAATATTTCACGACACAGGCTTTTATTCCGGGCCAGTAAAAATATTTTGTAACACGCTTATAGGTTTTATTGACTCCAAAGTGGCCTGCCATTTGGTGATCGTGAGCCAAGTCGAGCACTACAGGACGATAACAGGTTGGCACAACAATTTGGTCGGCATGGTCTAAGTCAGTCTTGTCCCCAGATATTGGAAGCCACTTGCGCCTTAATACCTCCCCGTCCCAATAATATCCCATCCTCACATGAGCGAGTTCATCTTTGGATTTTACGGCGGATTCAATACAGCGCGACAAAGTAGAGTCTGACTTTTGTGCGGCACTAAGCTGCTTTCGTCCTATAGTAGCAGTTTGCCTTTGATTACACTCATCAGAGCTTGTCTCAAACACATTGTCATTCACCGACAACGACAACTCTGTTGGTTTCGAACTTAGTAGAAAAGAGTCAGACAGATCAACGGTGTCTGCAAATTTTTGTGACTGTGCACGCGTTACCGCACACGCTGGAAATAAAGGAGGAGAAACAGCCAGCACATCTGAATCTCTCGTAGGACACTCAGACACTAACGGAAAAGGGAAAACATTGCCTCCGGCCAGATCATTCCCTAAGATGAAATTGACACCTTCAACTGGTAGCTTAACACATACTCCCACGTTTACTAAGCTAGTGACTAGCTCGGACTTCAGGAACACAGAATGAACAGGAACTTTAATGCACCCTAGCTCAATTCCACGGACCAATATATCAGTCCCTGTGTAAGTGTCTGCAGATAGTGGAAGTACGTTTTCAAGAATAAACGAGTGGGCGGCACCAGTGTCGCGCAGAATGGAAATAGGTTTTGCCGTGTCTCCAGGAGAAATAGAAACTGAACCATTCATCAGGAAAGGTTTAAACAACTCCGTTCCAGGTGAAAAAGTCTCAGCCATTCCTACCTGTGGTTCAAGTACTAAATGTGCAACTCCTTTAGCTTTAGCAGCCACATTCTTTTGCTTCCACGCCTTGCAGTCTGCAATTAAATGACTGGGATCAAGACAGAAGAAGCACGCGCGTTTTGAATCGGTGGGCCTAAACATACTTCCCCCAGGCACTCTCGCACGAGAATCAGACTTTGGGGAACGCACACCTGCAGAATTCCGCTCAGTATACGCTCTAATGTTTTGACTAGGACAGGGCGAGGCAAAAACAGTACGGTGAGTCAACACGTACTCATCAGCAAATACTGCTGCTTCAGACAAAGTAGAAACCTTCTGTTCATTTAGATGTAACACCAAATTTTCAGGGAGGCAACCCTTGAAGTCCTCCAATAATATTAATTCCTGTAGGCGTTCAAACGTTGTAGCATCCGACGCAATACACCACTTCTCTAACATTGCCTTTTTATCATGCGCGAATTCTACAAAGGTCTGTCTAGACGTCTTCGTATGACTTCTGAACTTCTGCCTGTACGCCTCTGGCACGAGTTCATACGCTCTAAGAACCGCTGTTTTGACTTCATCGTAATCAAGAGAGTCTTCAATGGGCAAAGCAGAGCAAACCTCTTGTGCTTTGCCCACGAAGCTACTCTGTAACATCACCGCCCACATATCTTTAGGCCAGCACAGTTTTCCAGCTACCCTCTCAAAAGCTGTAAAGTAGGCATCTACTTCCGTTTCCCTAAACTGGGGAACGAGCTTCATGTAATGAGTAGGATCAAACTGACTTAACCCATGGCCCCCCTGTGGCTCAACAACAGGCTGCGCACGTTCCTCCTGCTTCGTTAAACGAACAAGTTCTAGTTCACGTAACCCTAGCAAACGTGTCTCATGTTCTTGACGCTTAATTTGCAAGTCTAATTCTTTTAATTTTAGTGCCACCTCAGGATCAAACTCACGTGCAGGTGGTACAGATTCTTTAGGCAACCTACCAAGAGAAATCATCTCCGACAGGATTTCTTTTCTGACATCAGCTTTTAATGCCGAAGATGAAACTGATATTTTAAGACTCTCCGCAATTTGCAGTAACTCTTTTTTTTGAAAACGATCTAACTGCTCTACAGACGGAGAGCTAATAAAGGCTTCAACCTCACTCTCCATATTTCCTCCCCCACCAAAAATATTTTTGATATATGGTAAGATTAGATTCTTACTCACCGACTTTGAGGTTTTCCCTTTGTTTCCGTAATCGAAGAATTATAAATTTAAAGACGAGCCCCCATTATGTTACGTGCCACATGCACGCACATCGAGAGCGACACCAAAGAAAAGGGGTGCCGCCCGGAGTTCAATCTCCTGCTTCCACAAACACGCCGGCACACAACCCAGAAGTCAAGAAAAGTGGTATTTATTTGTTTACATTGGGATGAGACTCGAGAAATAACTTAAGCTGAGAGGGCTTCAAAATGGCCAAAACAATAAACAAAAGGGAGTTTTCTAACTAAGTTTTAAGTCCTCTTCCCTGGAATTAAACAATAAATAAAATACAAATCCTTACCTCCCTTTCTGACCATTAAACAGGAGAAAACTATAAAGGAAATAAAAAGGCCTAAAAACCTCTCTCACAGGTTATTTTAAACAAACAATGGTTAGTTTAACAATACAATTACCGGCCTAATACCACTACCAGTTCTAACTCCTCACCAGGAGTTTTACATGAACTGGGTCACAGCACAGCTCTCTCGGGGTTAACACAACACCGTTCTTCTAAGCAGCAGTCGTCCACACACGATCTACACCAAGGAAGCAGGAGGGTGAGCTCGACAAACAGACAATCCTCACTGCTTATATCCACACGTTGACATGCTTCAGCTGCGCCCACTTAGCAGCTGCACCTGTTGCTCTAATGAGCAGGGAGCGAAAAAGAGACACAAGAAAATACACACTGCTCACAGGTTAACACTTAACACCACAATTACGTTCTAACACGTAACACAGTATATATTTTTTGTTTTTTATTTATTTATTTCACGTTTCTTCCAAAGTGACTTTTTTTGGCCTCAAATTGCTTAAAGGTTTTTAGGAGATGTGAATATCTCATATTAGTAAATATCCCACATGAATTCATGAGTAACGATATGAAATAACATAAAATGTGACCGTGATTATATACATGTAATTTATATATTAAATGTAATATATATATTTATAACAACCTGAAAATAAATGAATAAATAAATTATAGCATTATATTGTACCACAAACAAGAAAAATAACCCCTTACGGAAATTAACCATGGTTTTACTACAAATAATAATAATAAAAATTCATGGTTACTATAACTAAATCATGCTCTTCAAGTTTACTCTTTACTATAATCAACATCTTGCTTGACTAAACGAATTAAGATCACTAAAAAAAGAAATCTGTCAAGAACCAGTTTGGGTCATAAACAATGGGAAGAGTTAGACATAACGGACATCTAGATAAAATATATGATATATTACAGATAAAAAAGTTTTACATTTTGCTTAAAGAAAGTGGTCATTAAGTGTGTTTAGGACCATTAAGAAGTTTTTGCTTTGACATTAATTTTTTTATTTTTATAATTACAGTTTATATACAGTTTTCTTACAAACTTTTGATTTACACAAAATAAAAGAATCCAAAAAGTTTTTTTCCCCTTTATACAACTTTTTTTGCCTTTTGATTCAAGACTGGATGTTAAATGCATGTTAAAATGTCTAAAAGCTATAATAAAGGTGTTGTCTTTTGCACAGTGGATGCAGGGAGCAAAAATGAAAAAAGTATAAATTCTTGCAAACACGTAAAAATGATTGATATCCCCACATAGAAATGAGCCAAATGGTAGTTTTATTATTATAAGAATATATAGGAAACAACTATAAAACCCTAAATGCAGCAATGTACAAAAAAATGAAACGGAAATGCTGCAGCTAAATGTAATCACAAATGGGTTTCGGTCAAACAAGGTGCCTTAATTTAAGCAGCAAAAATGTAAACAAACTCAAATAATTTAGCATTTCGCAAACAACAGTAGAGCAGCTATTCCTAACAATATAGCTACAATACAACATCACTCCTCAGTAGCTTTTTATACTTTGTAAAAGTAACACATTTCCTGCAACGGAAAAGAACATCTGAGCAAATAATTCACAGTTCAACTAAAACTTTAACTACTATTTGGTCTTTCTGAACAGAACAAAAACTCTTTTTCAAAGAGCTTAAATGCTTTTTGCAGTTCAAGTACAATGGCATTGCTACACATCAAAACAATACTCTATTGTATTTTTCATAATAATTCTCATTTAAAATGATCTTTTATTCTAAAGTTCTCTTGTCTTGAGGAATGTTAGTGTTTTGAGTTGGTCTTAAGAGACTGTCATTTGTAGGCCTTATTATTATTTTGTACCAATCAGTAGGCATGTAAACCATATTTATCAGAGATTCTCTTCGTAACTTTTATCTTATTAGATACTGTGATGGAATAAATACTGAAGTCTGTTATAATTCTATTCACACACAAGACCAAAAGTAGTCCACTTTCTTCACAGCGCAGTCCTATGCAAGGTATGCTTCATTAGTCAAATAGATAACAGAAAAAATGCCTATGTAAAACTCTCCCCTGTAAACAAGATTAAATGTAGGAATTAGTACGGCAATTCACTTCAAAATCAAAACAAACTGTCAAACGCAAACTGATTCAAAAAGTCCTGTAACGGCTAGAAGCATAGCATCAAAACTATTTGGCATTAAGCTTGAGTTAAAGCATATTCTCCTAAATATGAGTTGATAATGTATGTAAACATCTGTCTTTGTAATGCAGATTTTTCAAGCATCAAATCTGACAAGGTAACAGCAGAACTGATTTTTATGAAAATAATGTAGAGTGCATGTCGCTCTTCATCACTTCAGTTGGCGATTTTTTCAATTTCATCGAGATCATCTGTGTCCAGCCTCCCAATTTTCTTATCTGTTGGATAAAACAAATTAGTAAAATAAAACATTTAAGCTCATTTTATAATTATTTATTATTTTTGTAATTTACACATATATATATATATATATATATATATATATATATATACACACACACATGAAAAGTTCCAATGCAAAAGCCTCTAAAAGCCATCTTGGTCTAGACATGACAGGGTGGACAAAGCATTCATTTGTAGTTAATATTGCTGAAAAGTCAAATGAATGGGGCTGGGCTATATCAGTGTGATTGAGGATGTAATTATATTATTTAAAGATTACACATGGCATACATAAAATTTTTTATGTATTCATATTTTGAAAGCAAACAAATAACCCCGTTTAAGAAAGGGACATCATACCTTTCAGAAAATATAATTTGCATCATAATTTTGCAATGAAAACGTATTTAACAATAATATATATGTCCTTGACAAGGTGGACATATCTTGTGATTTATTATCGAATAATGGCCCACAATTATCTAAAGAAAAATGCGTGGGAGCGGAGCTAATATGTTTCTATAGTACTTGACCAAGCGAATGAGAAAGTAAAACCAAAAGTTTTGAGCATCGTAAGGGTTTGAAAAGCACTCTACAGTATGGTGATATAGACCCATATGTACAGGGGGAGAAAGATCTATGATTAATCAAAATATTCAATAATAATTCTAAGATTTAAAAAAATTAATAGATAATTTTTCATACATACTATTACATACTACAGGTGAATTATTAATATAAACTAATGGAAACACTTACTAAAATGCCTCTCATATGTCTTGAGAATCTCCATGCTGCGCTGACTGTCCACCATGTTGACAGCGAGTCCTCTCTTACCAAAACGTCCTGTTCTGCCGATCCGGTGGAGGTACGTTTCATTGTCTGGATTGCCATCTTTGTCCAGAGGGAGGTCAAAGTTGATCACCACTGACACTTGTTCAACATCAATACCTTGTGGATGGAAAGCTTGATTACTGAAGACTGCAGAATTTACACACAGATGAGAAAGGACCAAATACTCTCAACTTTTGGTTAAAATAGAAACTCTATATTCTCTCAAGGCTGTAGAAATACATCTTATTAGACGCAATGGTGTACTTGCCTCTTGCACAGACATTAGTAGTGATGAGAACTTTCTCCTTGCCATCTCTGAAACGTTCAATAACTGCAGCTCTCTGCTCGACTACCATTTCCCCACTGAGCAGCGCCACCTGGTGGCCTTCCTTAGACAGCTGGCCGGCGAGCCAGTTGGCTGTTTTCCGAGTCTGAGAAAAGATGACAATATGGGATGATTAAATGAAAGAAACGCAAACTCACAGAAATCAACCAGAGGCAAACAGACTCACATGACAGAAGATCATAGCTTGTGCGATAGTGATGGCTCCGTAGATGTTACAGAGTGCGTTGAACTTGTCCTCTTTGCTGTTGCAGAGCACGTAGTACTGCTTGATAGTGTCCAGGGTCTCCTCTTCTCGCTTAAGCTTGATGATGTTGGGATCTGGCACGACCCGCTCGGCAAACTTCCACACAGAGTCCTCAAAGGTGGCAGAGAAAAGTAACATCTGACAGCCTTTGGGCAGCATTCTGTCAGTGATGGGAAATAGAAACCATTTATACTTTATCTCGTGCTAAACCTATCTATTTCTTTTAAAAAAGAAATGTCACAGACATCATTCTGAAGGACAATGAGTTAGTTTTTTGTGAAAAAATGCAAAACTATCAGAGGAAAATAAGGATATCAATTAATGTAATCTTTGTGTTCAAATTAAATAAAATTTATTTAAAAAAATATCCAGTTGTTTACAAAACAAAATATGTTCTTTACACCCTGAAAACACAGAAGCAAACACAAAATTTTTAGTTCTTTTATATTATATATAATATAATCCTTTAATCATGAATTTTCTTTAAAAAAAAAAAAAACACTTGTATTTTTCAAGAATTTTAGTATTAGAACAATTTTTGTTTTGTTTTTGTAATCTGAAAATCATGTTAATCTTTGAAGAGGAGTTTTTATGTCACTGTACATTTCTGTCAAGAAGTACTTTTTTTTATGTAATTGCTTTTTCGCTCACAATTCAGACTTTTTTCACCTCATAATTCATAAATGTGAGATACAGACTCAAGATACTGTATGAACTTAGAATTCTAAAAAATAATTGCAAGACATAAACTTAGAATTTTATTTCTTGCAATTCTGACTATATAATGAGGTCTTTTTTCCCTCTGAATTCTGATCTCGCAACAAAATGGCAACAACAAGGTAGGGCAACAACAACTTTTAATTATACAGTAGATCAAAATCATAATAGATCATATAATCAGCAGCATGTCTTCAAACTCTAGGCTGAGTTCACCTCTGAATGCGGATGCTCTGGTCCTGGTGTCCCTGTGTGGCGATCATCACATCGGCCTCGTCTAGAACAAACACTTTGATCTTTTTGGGGTCGATGAGCTTCAGCTTAACGCACCAGTCTAGAACCGTCCCAGGTGTGCCGATGACAATCTGCTCCTTGATCTTAACGCCACGCTCCACTGGCAGAGGGCACAGCAGCCATCATGCATTTAAATCTGCTTTACACATCACACGATTCTGAGGCTTCATTTCACCACTTACTTTTATGTCCTCGAACAGCATATGCCAGTTTGACTTCTGGATAAAACTTGCCCATCTGCTCAATAACTTTCCCCGTCTGCAGAGCGAGCTCATATGTGGGAGAAATGCACAAACACTGCAGGACAGACACAGATTGGACACCAAAGTATTAACAGCATTTACATTATAGTTCACACTGAAATGACCCTTGTGACTTTAATGATTACATTTATAAAAACATGAGGCTGAGTACATGGCAGAAAAAGTTTTTTTTTCATACAAAAACTATTAACTTTAACTATATTCATTTCTAATTTTTTTTTGCAGGTCAGAATTGTGATCTATAAAGTAAGAAATCTTTTTTTCCCCCTCTAAGTTCTGAGTTGACATTTTGTAATTCTGCCAAGGAATAAATAAAGGTAACTGTGAATGTTTATCTTACAATTTGAACTTTGAAGATTCTGAGATATGAACTATATTGAAAGGAATAAAGGAATAGATATTAAACTAACAGACGGAGCTATACTTTCCCCAGTTGATTAAACACAGTACATTCAGGCAGTTCTTTACTGCTACAATTCTGAAATGTTATGTTTAAATATGCAAATGTTTCATTATGTAATGAACCTAAAATCTAAAAATTGACCAGTGTCTGAAAAAACAAAACAAAGGTTTTGACCTGCAGCATCTTGCCTCTAGTCAGAATGAAAGGGAACATAAGAGTGAATCTCAGTTTTCAAACTCACCTGAGGCCATTTTAAGCCTGGGTCCACATGACTGAGCATGGCCAGCACGAAGGCAGCTGTTTTACCAGTGCCAGACTGAGACTGAGCGATCAGATTCTGAGGTCTGGAAGTGAAGGAAACACATTAGAGTCAGGGAAACATACGAGTCTATTAAACCTCAATTCACACGTATACCCAGATATTTCACATAAACTTTTGGATAGTCCAATTTTATTAATCAAATATTCAATCTGTGGGCTTTTAGTTAAAATAAAACCATAATAATAATTCTAGTTGTATATATCAATGGTTTTGAGCCCATACAGGATCATAGTGAAATTAACTTTTTGCTCCTAACCTATAATATGAACTCTATATTAAATTAAAATATAATTTACAAAAAATGTGGACTTACGGTTCGGCGAGCATCATGGGAAGGGCATTCTCTTGGATTTTAGAAGGTCTGTTGAAGCCCATTTCATAGACGCCTTTGAGCAACTGTGGTTTCCTAAGTTACACAAATTAAAACGAATAAAATTGACTTATGTATGCTGTCTGAGAGCTTTCCATATATATTGGATGCTCTTTTTTTATATTAAGTTCTCCCATATATTGAACAGATTGTTAGCAGTGATTGTTCTGAATGTTAGGAATGTAAAATACAGTTCAAAGGTTTGGGGTCGATACAAGATACAAATAAAACTGCATTATTTTTACAATTTAAAATAAATGTTTTCTATTTGAATACATTTAAAAAATGTCATTTATTCTTGCGATGCAAAGATGGATTTTCAGTAGTGGTCAACCGATATATTGCCAAGGCTGATATTTTTCAAATATCGGCATCGATCGATAAGTTTTTCTGTCCGATGTGTTCGAAGCGGGACTTTTATTTTGACAGCGCTGAGAGCGGCAGCCCCTGAGCACGCACAGTGCTCACACTCTCTTTCTTGTTTGTTGTCGTCGTTAACAGTTCTGTCTAATACATATAGAAGTCTGTGTAATAATTAGATAGAACGGTTAAATAAAGGAATTAATGTATACAGAAAGTATTATAACGATTGCTTTTATATTAGGCCTTTTAGTAGAAAGGTAAACATTATAATACATTCTCGTTGCCGTCAGAATTACAAAAATATGCATTTATATAATTTAAACAAATCTTTGAATGTTTATTGAACATTTAATTTCACAAACCTTGCAAAATTAGTCAAATTCATCTGTGAGATCTTGTGAAGTGTGTATTCAGCATGATCGTGTGTTCTCTGTGTGACGGTCAGTCATTGTGAATTGAATGGTTTTAAACTTTAAACTCGTGATTTCAAATTATGCTGCGCTTTATGCATTTGCCCACTGTCATATTCATGTCATTGCTGTATGTAAAATGAGGGTTAACCTGGCTTTATTTAAAAAATATGATTCCTAGTGCACACAAACTTCCCAGAATTCTGAGTGGCCTGTTGGTTACAGTGTTTACTTTCTTTTTAATTACATTTTTATTAACTATTCATTTATTTGTGAAAAATACTGTCATCTAATGTTTCTTTTACACATTTATTTTTTAATCCATTGTCAAATTATTTCAAATTTCTTAAATATTAATAATAATAATTTTAAAAAATTATATCGGCTTTATATCGGCTATCCGTCCCCTGCTTTCCAAGATATCGGCATCGGCTGTCAAAAAAAATATATATATCTCGACCACTTATTTTCAGGATCATTACTCCAGTCTTCAGTGTCACATGATTCTTCAGAAATCATTCTAATATTTTGCTGCAATCTACTTTTTGTTTAATATAAACATTTAAAATAGATGTGCTGCTTAATATTTTTGTGAAAAATTGCCCTCAGATCTCTGAATGGTTGTGTCATTTCAGTTTTTTTTCCACAGATAGCACTGTTTTAAAGCACTCACAGTCTCAGCTCCTCGAAGGTCTTGACTGAATAAAGTGGTGAGTTTGGGTCCCTCTGAAGAACCTCCACTTGGTTTGTGTTGTTGACCACATTGCTTCTGATCAGCTTGTTTAGGAGAGACTGTGTGGCTCTGTCCTCTAAATAGTAGATTAGGAAAGAAACAGGCTACTATGATGGTCTTTTACAGTTAATCCATAAAGCTTAGATGTTATTTGAATAAGTAACTTAAGATGTAACCACACACTTTTTAAACTACTTAAGTACTTACAGCAGCTTAAGAATCAGAATCACTCACAAAAATCTGTTGTGCTAAACTACGCAAATAAATTAACTATATATTTTGGTCCTATGTTGACTCTAAATGCAGACTGCAGTTTAAAAATGAACCTTTTTCCTCTTCGTCGGATTTGTCGCCATCATCTATGATACAGGAGAGAAAAAATAGATGGTCAGAAAATGCTAAGAAATATTTTCATGCAATTATTGTTAACGGTTATGTTTTGTCGAAACAAATAATAGTTAAAATAATAGTCCACACACAAAAACTGTAATTTAATCACTTTCATGTCACTTCAAATATGTATGACTTTGTTCAGTAGATGAACTAAAAAGGGAGACAGAAAAGGACTGATTGTTCCTTGCATCAAGAACCAGATAATAGCAAGGTTATTATTATGACGTGATTTTGGGCTGTTCCTCACAAAAATATTGCATGACTTGAAAGTATTAGAAGTGCACACTTATAATGACAGTTTATAGTACTTTTGCACTATTTTTGAAGATTGCAAGCTCCAGTTCCCATTTACTGTAACTGTATGGACAAAAAAATTATCTACATTTTTTTTTTTTAATGTAAGTTTCTCCTTTTGTGTTACACAGAAGTCATACAAGTCTGGAACATCATGAACAAGTAAATTGTGAGTGAACTATGCTTTAATGCAATTTAATAATGCAAAAAATGACTACCATCAGTCTGATGTAAATTGGCATCTCCCGCTTCCATAATCCGCAAGTTCCCAATCTGTTTTCAAACAAGAACATTTACCGTTTTAATACATTTGGGTCAATATCTAATAATTAACATTCATAATTTATGAGTCAATAACGTCTCAAACTGATTAAACAAAAGTCGATGATGATATAAATGAAGCAGAACTGTTTGCTGCTAATCATACAAGTCCTTTATTGCTAACGTTTATTATACAAACACACACCAAATTACGTTAGCTTTCAAACTAAAACTACGCACGTTAACAGTTGAACTGTGGCCGCTAGATATAAAATCTCATACAGGCAGTGTCTCAAAACTTAAATAAAAAGTATATTGATGGCCAAAACCTTGTTTGGACATTTCAAACAAGCCTGTGACATGCAGAAATGCTGTCTAGGTAAGTCAGTTACCATAGCCAGCTCACTAGGATTTTGATTTAACTGACACAGCCAGCGCCTGACTCAACGCTGCTAGTCCGCTAATCCATTACAACACAATTATACCGCATTTTCACTCACAGTCTTGGTTGTAGACTCTTGTTCGTCCACAGCTAGAGCCCACGAGTCGGTTGCCATCGCTTCAGTGGAAGATATGTAAACTATTAGGCGGACTTGATAAGTCTTCCGATGGGCTTCACTTCACTGCACTCGACTCGGTTAGAATAGTTTCGCGAGAACGCGCACACTGACAGCGCGCACACAGAACGCTGTCCGGCCGGAAGTTAGCACAGGTCACTCAGTTCCAGTCAAAAGACTAGAGATTACAAAATTGACTTTGGTTCAGGTTTACTGTTCATTGCAAGCAGTTTCCTGTAAGTATCTGGGTTTTAGTTCAAACAAATTAAATGCTACAGTAAGTTAGTATACCGTATTTCTATAATAAGCCATTAGAGCAGACAAATATAGACTCATTTTTTGCTTATATTGATTGAACTTCACTTAAACTAGCAGCTTTATTGTTGGCTCCTTGGTAACCAACCACATTTTCTATTTTTTTATGCATTATATATAAAGAAATAAACGTATTTATTTATTTATTGTGAATTCCGTGCACCAAATTACAATTTCAGTTTCATCATATTTTTTTATAAATGTGACCCTAGACACACAAAATCAATCATAAGGGTCAATTATTTTATACATCATCTGAAATGTTGAATAAATAAGCTTTCCATTCATGTTTGTTTGGACAATATTTGGCCGAGATACAACTGAAAAATCTAGAAACTGAGGGTGAAATGAAGTTCAAATGTTCTTAGCAATGCATATTACTTAACAAAATTTAAGTTTTGATATATTTAAGATAATAAATTTACGAAATATCTTCATGGAACATAATCTTTACTTGATATCCCAATGATTTTTGGCATAAAAGAAAAATCGATCATTTTGACCCATACAATGTTGCTACAAAAATAGCCGTGTTACTTATGATGGGTTTTGTGATCCAGGGTCACATACTGTATGTAGCCACAACTAATTGCACGTTGTAAATTATAGCAATTTGCAAAATGTATTCATTGCAATAATTGTTGACCAAAGCAATGGTTAGACATTATTTACATTAACTTATTTTTTTACTTAAAAATGGTTCCACCCTTATGAAAATTAACCTCTGTTTTATTTTAGAAAAATTTAAGTAACCATGTTTTTTTGATGTATTGATTACCATTTGTATAACCACAGTTTAACTACAAATACTATGGTTAAACTGTGATTAGTTTAGCAGAACCATGGTTAATTTGTGTTTTCCATGGTATCATGGGTTTTGGTTTAATTTGCAGTAAAACCATGGATAATTTTTATTGTGACCATTAATCTCTCACATGTAAAACATGTAGTAATATGGTATTTTGCAAGCGATAGTTGATGAGTACTCTATAATCTAGGAGAGGAAAGGCACAGTGTACATAATGACACAATGTGTTTTGGCTACACATTTCTTGATAGTTCCCTTTTTACTTGAATACCTTCATTATCATCATATAGGAAACCATAGTTGATGTAACCATGGT
The DNA here is from genome assembly GCF_003368295.1 of Carassius auratus. Lineage (NCBI taxonomy): Eukaryota > Metazoa > Chordata > Actinopteri > Cypriniformes > Cyprinidae > Carassius > Carassius auratus. Next base: position 17,788,976 of record NC_039265.1, read on the forward strand.
AATAAAGAGACATGCTTGTTTTTGCCTGTGGTTACTTTGCTCTTGCTAGAAATACCAAAGTTAGGTAATGGTCATCATGTAACAATAATGATTACAGAATTTTCCATTAAAATCTTTTAAATCTTTTTCTGATCTATTTAAATCCCAGTATACAGATTTTATTGATGCCCTAACCTTATGTTGCACTTTTTAGAAGCCATGCTCTTTTTGTACATTTATTAATTTTGAATATGCTTTTATCCAAAACCATTGATTAATACAACAATGGGATTTATCCTGTTTGGACCATGCTTGTTTTCAAAAAAAAAAAAAAAAAATTACTTCAACCGACAACTCGTTGTTAAGAATGATTTATTAAAATGTGCTCGGGGCCATTTTTCTGTCATGCAATTTTGCATTTGTCTCAAAAGTCATTATGCATAATGGTTTTATTTATTTTTGCCTGCTTTCTCATATAGGAAATACAGATTTCCATGGTAATTGTGAGTCAAATGTATATGTACAAAGAATCTTTAGTTAACAAGATTGTGCAACTGATATTTATGATTTCCAATCATAGCTTTCGGAAGCTGGATTTGAGATATTTTCTTCTTTATTGCAGATGAAATAATCAGCAGCCTTTGCAGCCCTCGGTAAATCCCAGCAGATGAGATAAGAGACATTCACCGAGGGTGAGTGAGTGAGCAAGAGAGGGAGATACAGTAAATAGCACATGTTAATTTAATTGAGAAACAGAAGCTGAGGTTTAAGCCAAGGCAGCACATCACTAAACACACACACACACACACACGTTCTTCAACCAACCTGTTGTCTTTTTAAAAAGCTCTGGATGCTCCATATTGATTGTCATGGTTACGTCTTCCGCAAAAGCAGATTAATCACATGCACCACAGCCACAACATGCATTCAGAAAAAATGAAATAAAACAGTCCCTGTCATATTGAAGTCAAGATATTGAGCTTAGCAGTCACTGGAGGGAAAAACATGAATGATGGGAAGACAAAAGTGTCGGATAACGCGACAGAAAAGGATGTGAGACCAAAATTCTCAAACTGGATCCTTCGCATGATCTATGATCTCCTCCCTCCCCTCGTTTCCCCCATGCATGGTGTTGCATTTCAGCCAGTGGCACCCCTGGCTATCAAATAGGATGCATGAATGGGCTCTCGTCACTGATTACGAAGAGACAGAGAGGTGGGTGGTACAGATGCTGAGGGGAGAATCGAGCGTTGGCGGGGGGCTGGTGGGGTTCATGTTCATGTGCTGCACAGGACAAGCACTCGTTTCCAGCTCTCATAACCACATGTTGCTGTGCTGATTGACTGCGTAAACGTTCCTCCAGCTGCTTCTCTATCTGTCCGTCTCTCTCTCTCTCTCTACCCCCCTCACGTCCTCCGTTCTGCTCAGTTGTTGTGTCCTTCTCCAAGAGGCAGAGAGCTTTTCGGAGTTGCAGGCTGATGTTATTCTGAACCTCACTAATTCAGACGCCGAGAGAGAATTGCGAGTGCTGCAGATGTGAGGTAAGAGATTTCTGCTTTGAGCAAAGTGCGTGAGGAACTGAGGTCAAAGGACTGAGATTTTGTGTGTTGTTTTAGATTCAAGGTGAAATTGGGAAGTGTTCCCAAAGCACTAAAGAGGGATTTCATTACGTGTAGCTCACGGCTGCATGTGATGCATCTGTAGTTTGCTGGAGATGCGGGATCAACAGGTGGTTGTTTCTGTGCCGTGTCTCACACGGTGTGTGTGGTGGCAGCCGTGGACTGTGTGGAGTGGGTGATTTGGCTGTTTCTTTGGGAGTGATTCACACTCCGCTGCTCCAGGGAGAGGATGAATGGGAGGCAGGGGTTGATTATTGTCTGTCACTTTGGGTTCTTCTGATTTGGGTCCCCTAGAATAGAACATGGAAGAAAGCTAGAATTATGTTTTATTTCATGTTGAGAACAATCAAAATCATATGGTTATTAAGAATGGAATTGATTTGGACTTTTAACTGCTCTGCTAGAGTCATTTAAAAAGCTTAATTTATGTTTTTTTATTTTATATTATTGATTACCTGCATGATTTAGAATCTGTTATAAATGTTCCTTAAGCAGCATATCAGCATATTACAAAAAATTGCATTTTAACATGTCGAAAACAGTTATTTTAAATTTACTTTTATCAAATAAATGCAGCCTGGGTGAGCATAAGAGATGATTATTTTGGGGGTTTAATATCATTGATCACCTGCATGATTCAGTATCTGTTATAAATGTTTATTTAACAACATATTAGAATGATTTCTGAAGGATGATGTGACAAATGAAAACTGAAGTAATGATGCTGGAAATTCAGCTTTGCATAACAGGAATACATTTTATTTTAAAATGTATTATAATAAAACAAAAACAGTTATTCTAAATTATAATAATATGCCACATTACCTAGGTGAGCATAATAGACTTTTATTATGCTTATTATTATTTTTTTATTATTATTATCAATGTTTTATTATCATTAGTTACCTGATTTACCCGATTTCAGCATCTGTTAAATGATAGTGACACCTTTGCTTTGTGCAGAAATGTCTGCTCCTCTCGGGACACATGATGGCAGTGTTTGACCTGTTTGGAAATCTATTGCACTTGTCTGTCCACAAGCGGCACCCCGCCAAACCTTAATCTATTAGAGAGGGGGTGGTGTTCCTCTGTGTCTGAGAGTTATGGCCATGTGGACACCTTGATGAAAGCATCTGTTTCTGTTCTGTGATAACGGGGAGCTGTTTAATCTCAAACATTTATGTCCTCTGAGAATAGCTGCTCATAAATCTTGGGCGAGTTGGCTGGGAATCGAGTTCAATTTCCAAAACACTGGCCCACTGTGGAAATTTAGCAAGTTGGATGAAAATCAGAGGATTGAGATAAATGATAATACAGTTTGCTTTTTACTCAGTTGTGTTTGTAAATAGGTGGGAAACCTGTTTGGAAACTACCATTATTATTTTTTCCATGATTCAGTTTAATGACTTTTTGATGCTTTATCACAGATGTTCCTCCTGCAATTAGATTAAATAAACAGAGATTTAAATGCTGATATTTAGTAAGACATTAGTAGTAAACTGATATAGGCTTTTCAACGCCTGATGCCATTTCAAGGCTGTGAACAGCATGTTGATGTATTATAATTAATAAAAATTATATGGCAAATTAATATTCAATATATTAATGCTAAACAATACAACTCACAGCACTTTTTTTAAGTTTGGGCTAAGTAATCTTTTTTTTTGTAATGAAAAAAATATTTTTTTATTCTACAGGAATGCATTAAATTGATCAAAAGTGACATTAAAGAAGTGTATAGTGTAAAAAAAAAAATATTAAATTTTTTTTTTCCCTATTACTCAACAGTATAACTCAGGAAATTCATTAAAAGACTTAAGAAAATGTTTGAGCTCATATTAAAATCTCTGATATGTGTAAACCTAAGCACAGTGTGAGGCATTTTTGAGATCTTTTCCGAATTTCTATTGTGGTTTTCAGACAAATCTTTCAGTTGGGGGGGGGGGGGGGGGGATCACAATATTTGTAAATTTCATAATTTAAGAAATCTCATCTGTGACACTTTTATTGTTTGGAGATTGCTTGTTCAAACCTCAGGAAGCTTCATGGAGTTTTCAGTTATGATTTATTTGTCAACATCTCAGATACGTCTTCTTATGTCTTACCAGAAATAAAAAAAAGACATAAGATGATTGACATATGAGGACAGAGTTCTAAAAGAAATCTTTTGGTGACAGACTTTGCATTTTGGCAATACTAAGCAAAGTCTGAGACATTATTCAGAGAGATCACCCCTGAAACTCTAGACTGAGGGCTCTGGTGTCAGGTCAGGTGTCCTTTTCTAAGGAGAGAAATCTGTGACGCATTAGCTTTCCATTTCAATTCCATTACTGTCTAAGAGAATCAATTGAAAATTTAAAGAGATCACATTTGTGCTCTGAAAACTAGTTAATTTGAGTATTATATCATGTTAATCGCTTTTTCTGGAACAGTCATTAATGGAACTGAGTGACACAGACGCTGCTCTGGTTCTGTATTGCTGTAGTCTGGGGTTCTGTGTGCTGACCTCAGGTAAAAACTGACTCGTCATGGCATCAGCGCTGCATCTGTCAGTGCAGGGCTTGTTTGATGTGCCAGAGGTTTCTCTCTGTTCTCTTTGATGCTGCTGAAGCAGACCTGCGATTTGTGTGCCAGAAATCCAGCTATGAGACGGGGGGCGGTTTGTGTGGGCCTGTCAGAGGTCTTCATTCGGACACCAGAGCGATACAGATAATGCTGTTGTCTTCTCATCTTTATTAATGCGACAGGCATGAGTGCAGTGATGAGTTATGATGTGACTGTGAATGATGTTTTTTTATTCAGAGCACAGATACTGGACACTTATGCCACATTTAAAATTGGTGAATGTCACTGCATAGATATGAAATATTAAACCAGGTGGCATTTATTTGAAGGACAGATTTGCATAAACACTTTTTAAAGAAAACAGTTTGTATGATAATAAAGAATAATATAGTGTAAACACTTTTCAAAATTAGTTTTTGGTAATTTTCTTGTAGTCAAAAGTTAGTTGAACATGTCCGGAGTTGATGCTATTTTTTATTTTTTTATTTTATTATATTTCTTTCTGTAAATATCCTTAAAATGAGATCAGTTTAACTTGAAAAACAAAATATGATTAGATAATGCATGTATCTTGTTTTCGGAGAATATACTTTGAAAGTTAATTTTTCTTAATGGAGTGTTTTTTAACCAACACCACAAAATTCTGTTAAATTTATGTTTTAAAAAAGTAGAGGAAGAGAGAGAGAGAGAGAATAGTAATAATTCAGATCCTTCATGCATTTGTGCTTTTTAAGTAAATGTATCTCGTTCTAAGGTTGTTTAGATATTTTGTCTGGACAGTCATATTTTAGTGTAAATAAAAAAATATTGACCTTTTTTATTTATTTGCATTCTGTCAGTTATTTATTTTTATTGATTATAGCAAGATTTTTATAACAATATTAGGTAATTCAAGCCGCTTTTTAAGTACATTTATCTTGTTTTAAAGTTTGGATACTTTTTTTCTGGACTTTCTGGATATTATCTACAAAAGAAATGTATGTGTAAAATGTAAAGAAAAGTGTTTATTTATTTATGTTTTGTTTTATTGCTTAAAGCTAGATAATTCAATGCATACAAATAATTATTATTAATAATAACAATATTAATAATAATAATGCATATCTGGACTTTCATACATTGTGCACAAAAATAAACGTGTGTCCAAAGAATTTATAAAATGCATTTTTATGCAGAGTTATTTATTTATTTATTAGCATTCTGCAAGATATATTGTAAAATGTAGTTTCAATGTTATCTAGACTTTTTAGGCAAGCATCCCCTCTCACTCCCTTCTCTTCATGTGAGAAACTGCACTGGACCGAACCATCATCATGCCTGGCCTGATCAACAAGAGCAAATGGAGCGCTGTGCCTCTCAGCGTCTCAGACATCACTTCCTGTGTCAGGGGTTACACCCTGGCAATGACAGCCTCCTTGACCTATGAAAACATAGAAGATCACCCTATCGAGGGTAAGTATGCTGTCTAAAATAGTTGAATTGCTTCTTATGAAGTGATATCAATCATTAGTGGTTCTTGCTACATCTTCACTATTACACAAAAAAAAAAAAAAACACGAACAACAAAAAAATGATAGTTGGACTACTAGTTTTACCTTAAACTGTTAAAGGTGATGCATATTTGTCAGTCATACATACACAATAACCAGATTTATAAATCCAATTTGTTTCTGTTATTGTTTTCACAATGAACAGATATTTGCTGATTTGCCATTTTGAAAATAAGATTATATGAAAATGAAACCAAATCAATGCAAATAGTTAATAAACTATGCCAGTGCCGAAATATTGCTTGTTTAATTTATAAAACACTGATAAATATGCATTATATTAAGTTTATGAATTTAAATTTAAACTGTCTAATGCAAATGGATGGAAAATTTGCAGTTCAAATAAATAAATCTTATATTTAGGCCTAATTTTTTTTGGAGTATAGTATTGATTGAACCTAAACTTTAACATTAACCCCTTGCTACTGTCACTGAATCCACTCATTAAAGGGGGGGTGAAATGCTATTTCATGCATACTGAGTTTTTTTACACTGTTAAAGAGTTGGATTCCCATGCTAAACATGGACAAAGTTTAAAAAATTAAGTTGTATGTTTGAAGGAGTATTTCTGTTCCCAAAATACTCCTTCCGGTTTGTCACAAGTTTCGGAAAGTTTTTTTCGAGTATGGCTCTGTGTGACGTTAGATGGAGCGGAATTTCTTTATATGGGTCCTAAGGCACTTCTGCCAGAAGAGCGCGCGCTCTCGTATAGCAGAGCACTGAGAGCACAACAGACTTCACTGATCAGAGCGAGAGCGTTGCGAAATGTCACAAAAGGAGTGTGTTTTTGGTTGCCAGGGCAAGACAACCGTGCACAGATTACCAACAACAACAACAAAAAAAAAACAGCATTAAGGGACCAGTGGATGGAGTTTATTTTTACAGAGCATCAACGGAGTTGTGCAAGTGTTTGTGTTTGTTCCCCTGAATTTCGAAGATGCTTGTTTTACAAACAAGGCCCAGTTTGACGCCGGATTTGCACATCGTTTATTTCTTAAGGATAATGCAGTCCCAACGAAAAAGGGTCACGATCGTGTGTTGGAACCGCATGCGGTGAGTAAAACTGCTTCAAATATCTCTATCGCGTAGGCACATCAAGTAAACAACATGCGATGTTGTCATCAAACTGCACTTTCCACATGTACAGCTTAAAAAAAAAAAAGATGACAAAGTGGAACTTAGTCATTTTCCAAAACCGCTAAGCAAATATATACAGTTTCAGTACATACCACAGAGACGTTGTTGCTGCTGCTGCTCTTGTTAAATTTCAGCCTATGGATCTGATTCTGGATCATAAATATACGCTGAATCTGACTCTTAGCCGTGGTTTGTTTTGGTTGGTTTTGTCCTCACGGTGTCACAGCTTCCAAACGAGCTCAACGCAAAAGCTTACTGGCGCTCGTGATTCTTTAGCTCCGCCCACACGTCACGCCTCTAGGCGCTCGTGTTTTTCCGGGAAAAATCGGTACTGACTATCTTTCTCTTATGAACTTTTTGGAGTTATGAAGGATGCAGTACTACTCTATAGGTACTCAAGATTAACAGGATATTGAGTGAAAACGAGCATTTCACCCCCCCTTTAAATATAGTCTCAAAAGATGCTACATCATCAGGCCCAGTATTTATTTATTTTTTTGTCCAAAAGCACTTATCCTTTTCAGCTTTTGAGAAAACCACAATTATGATTCTCATCCTTAGAAGAAATTTGAGAAGAAATGCATGAAACTCTTTATAGTCATAGTAACACTTTGTCAAAGTGCCCTGAAGGAAAGAGAAACACTTGTCTTTCCCTCCCAACCTCATCAGCTATTTGTGTGAAATGTCACCGGCAGATTGCTGCTCTGTGGTCTGCAGTGGCGTATTGACTCCAACAGATTGAATTTTGCATTGATCAATGGTGAAAGCACTAAAACGATTGATTTAATTTCTTACAAATGCAAAATAAGCTTTGTGGAAGGATTGACTTTCGCTATTGGGTAATAAACAATGTGTTCTCCTCTAATCCTGTGATTTATGCAGGAATCTTTATATACCCTCTGGATGAGTGCAGCGTGGTGGTCGGGTTCGAAGTGATGATTGGCAGCCAGATAATAACCGTGCAGGTCAAAGATAAAATGAAAATCGATGACTGTTACTTGGATTTTTGCAATGCCAATGGAAGCCCACAGAACGGAGGTGGTAAGATTATATGCTCATTTATAACGCTCATCAAAGATCTTACATAGCTAATCCCTGATTCAGAGTTTAAACGTAAGGCCTGTCACAGTGACTACTGAATTTTTTACTGAATTTATGCAGCCTCATGCAATGCAAGACGTAGATAAGTTTTGTTTCCTCATTAGAATAGATTTGTTGGAATTTAGCATTACATCACTTGATCACCAATGGATCCTCCGCAGTGAATGGGTGCCATCAGAATGAGAGTCCAAACAGCTGATAAAAACATCACAGTAATCCACAGGATCCAGTCCATGAAGCAAAAAGCTGTGTGTCTGTAAGAAATGAATTAATCGAGTCTATTTTAAATAGTTGATTCTGGCTAAAATACAAGTCCTGTATTCATAATATGGGTTTCTCCAGTGAAAGGTCAACTTGCCTGAATCAGGAGAGAAATATGCACAGATCAACCACTGTTTACAAGTGAAAATGGTCTAAAATGGTTCTAAACAAATATGTTATTGGATTTTGATTTGAGAGAAAAACTTGACTTTTCACTGGAGGAAGCATTATTACGGATTATGCGCTAGTCTTTTGGTCAGAAATTTTGTATTTGTTTCTACAAACACAGTTTTTCCCTTCACTATATGTTAATTGTTGGACTGTGGATTACTTGTGGATTATTGTGATGTTTTTTATCAGCTGCTTGGACTCTCATTATGTCGGCACCCATTCACTGCAGAGGATCCACAGGTGGAGTCAATTTTCCAAAAATTTTCATTTTTGTGTGAACTATACCTTTAACACATTTTATTAAGCTTTTTCATTAAAGTTGACTATATTTCAGAGGCTTTACTGAGGAATCTTCTTGAATCATCTTGTTGCAGGACATATCGTTTTGGATGAGGATCAGGAGAGGACAGTGCTGGTGGTCAGTCTGGGGGTCATTCCCCCTCTGGAGACCATTAATATACTGGTCAGCACCTCCTCAGAGCTCAGCACTCTCCCTAATGGGGGAATTCGGGTGAGCTCACCACCCGTCTGCTCTCCAAGAGTCCAGCGTTCTGTCAAAGAGGAGCAGGCGTTTTCACCCAGCACTGCTAGGAGGTGTGTGGTTCATTAATGTTGTAGTATTTGCACTGACACACTGTATTTACTCTATGAGCTTCAAACAACTCCAAACTCTGGTAAGAGTGATACATGAACCTTTTAACATACAGAGTCCAATTTAAAGCATCAAATGTATTTTGTAGATAAGATCAGCTTTATCTGTGCTGCCTATTTTGCATTTTGTGTTGCATGTTACACTTTTTAGGACATTTAAGATTAAAGTTTAAAAATCTCCCATTGACCTGTAATGACATGTTAGACATTACACTGACATTGATATCTGTGTAATATATTTGCGTGGTGATTGAATTATGAATGATGAATGAAGGAGTTGAATGAATGAATGTTGGTTCTTTTTAGTGAATCAAAAACATACTGACTCCGTGTAGTATTTGCATACTGAAATTCAAATTTGAGATCTGAGAATTTTCTCACCTCAGGCCATCCAAGATGTAGATGGATTTGTTTGTTCATTGGAACAGGAAAGATTTGGAAAAATTTTGCATTACATCACTTGCTCACCAAATGAATCTTAATATGCAACATGTAATCCAGATGACTCCAGTCCATCAGTTAACGTCTTGCAAAGTGAAAAGCAGCATTTGCAAAAACACAGAAAACAGTTCTTCCTTAAGACATGGACTGCTGTTGTGTGGATTACTTGTGGATTATTATGGTGTTTTTATCAGCTGTTTGGACTCTCATTCTGACGGCACCCATTCACTGCAGAAGATCCATTGGTGAGCAATTGATGTAATTCCAAATTTCTCTAAATCTTTTTAGATGAAGAAACAATCTACATTCTGAATGGCCTGAGGGTACAGTAAGTCCATTTTAAACAATCTTCTTTTGTTTTAACTCCTTTAAATTATAACAGTTGCTGACTGGTTGTTCATATGATAGATTAAAAATCTCTGATATTGCTCTACTATTTGCACACTGAAATGCCACTTATCTTCCTTCTTACATTTATTTGCATACATCATTTTTACTGCCATCTGTTTAACCGTCTCTCTAGGTATCGCATTATGTGTTGATTAAGCAAAATGTACAAAAACTGGAAATTAAACAACCAAAGACCCTACTGACTTTCATTGTATGGACGAAAACATTGAGCAATTTATGAAAATATCTCCTGCTGATTTGTTTCAGGAGGGACCAGCATCACTGTGCAGTGGGAAACCACGAGCAGACGGCCTCAGGAGTGTGTTTGGCTGCTCTGCTGGAGGAAGAGACCATCAACTCCATTGACTATGAGTTTAATTTCCAGCTTGAGATCAGAGGGCCGTATTTACTGGCAGGTCAGTTCCTCCATCCTCATGCATGAGTTTAGAATTAAATACTATTTCTCTGATTTCCAGAGAAATAAATATGAATACATGTAAAATTGAATTCTTTATTTGGATTAAAGTGTCTGACAATAGCATACATGCAACATATATCTTGACAACTTTGATGCATTAATAGTTTGATTTTGACTTTTCATACTGATAACATTATTTGATACCGGTTGTTTTGCAGTATGCATCTTCCTGCTGGAGTTTCAGGACGGTTTAGTCCTCGTCTGTTGCTCCTGCTTATTTTAGATGCTTTAGAAGTTTCTCTGTGCAGGTGTGGAAAGCCCCTCACACGCCATCCGGGCAGATGCTGACCCCTCGGCTCGCTCTGCCACCAGCATTGTGGTCACACTGGCAGACAAGTACACCTACGACTGCCCTGTGGAGATACTGATCTACCCCAGTGGTGTGTAGCACACATAAGTATAATAATTATAATACTTTATATCATGATCTAAAGTGTAGTCCGATTCCTGAGCAAATGGCCCTGTGCTGGTTCTTTTTAAGTGAATCAAAAACATACAGCGTGACCTGTGTAGTGCGACTCTTGAACAAATGATTCTTGATAACTGTTTTTTTTTTCACTCAATCAAAAATGTACAGCACATCCAATGTGGTTCGACTTCCAAATGAACAATTTAATAAACTGGTTTAGTGAATTGGACATTTTCAGTGCAGCCATTGTAGTTAGATTCCTGAAAGAATGTTTCCTATAAACCTTTTTAAGCGAATCACGAACATACATCGTAACTTGTGTATTCTGATCCTTGAGTGAGTGACTCTTATGACTCTGTTCTTTTTTTAGTGAATCAAAAACATACAGCACATCCTGTGTGGTCCGACTCCCAAATGAATGATTCTCATCAGCTGATTTTTTCACTGAATCAGAAACAAATGACTCTTAGAAACCATTTCTTTGTAGTGAATCAAACATTTTCAAAGCAACCAGTGTGAATGACTCGATTAATTAGAAAGCCGATTTTTACTGAATCAAAACATACAGCACAACCAGTGTTGTCTGGTTTCAGAACAAATGACTTTTATGATCCAGATCTTTTAGTGAATCATACACATACAGTACACATACAGTACAGCCCAACTACTGTAGTCTGATTCATAAACAATAGAATCTGAGCTGGTTGTTTTTAGTGATTCAGAAACAGACTCTTATGAGCCACTTCTTTTAGTGAATCAAAAGTTTAAGGGAAAAAAAACATTTACAGCTAATTTAAAGTTACTGACTGGTTGTTCATATGACATGCAATAAATATGTAAAAATAAATAAATAGAATTAAATATAAATGCTTAATTTGTTTAGTATAATGTTGAAAACATAGCGAACACCAATTATTGGGATGCATTTGTGCCACCTCTAAACAGATTGTGAAAAGTCATTAAAAAGTTAACACACCTTTTTGCAAGAATCATTTTAAATGTCTTTTATTCATTACTGAAATGAAAAATCATCATTTGGCAATGCAATTACATTTCATATCATAAAAAATGTATTCCTTACAAGTACTAAAACAATAATTAAGGAATCATAATTGTGCAAAGGAATCAGAAAACCCCCTAGAAAACTTGGCAACATTAATGCTAAAAACCACTCAAGGCAGCAACTAGCATCCCAGCAACTACTTCTAGTAGCAATAAGCAAACATTTTAGTCCCTTTATGAATCGATTTTCATTGTGGACCGTCCCAGCGATGTTGTTTTTTGTCAGGCCATTTGGTCCCCACATGGACAGACAAACAAGATGACAGTCACTCTGACCTGTGCTAACTGGACAATAGAGTCGGCCTTTTAAAGCAAGCCAGTGCTAATCTCTCCATGTGCCTGAAAGCTTGTCCAAACAAGAGGCGCTTTATTAAATCATAGGCTATTGAAACATCATTCCCGGGTCCACAGCCATATAAATTCATTTCTCGCTCTATAGGCACTGTGTAGTTGAGCTCTATATTTCTTCAGCCACCCCATTATGCATCTCGACCTCCGTTGGCGTCTGGGAGGCATAAATGAATCCCTCGATGCCTCATAAGCTGCGGCGTAAGATTGCTTTACTCCACAGGTGACCCGAGGCCAGTATTGTGTAATTGAATTGATAAGGCAGCCGAGTCAAAGGGGCAAACGTTCAGCCGTATTGATGACGCCAACGCACTCTGTGTCTAATACAGCTGCTGTTTTTAAGAAATGCCGCCACCATGGGAGTCCTTCATGTCTGGCAGCAATGCATCCGATCGTCTGCTGTCATAATTCACTGTTGTGTCTCCACACGGAGAGGTTATAATGCTGTACAGAGATAGTAATTCTTCCTTTCTTCACACAGAGCCCCATCTGCCACACGTTCTCATCGAAGATGGAGACATGACGCCGGAGGAATACGATGAGCATCTGAAAGGACGGAGCGACTACATAAAGGCCACCAAGAAGGACTGCAGTAATGAAACGACCGTGAGTGAGCCGGTGAATGAGGGACTACAGAAAACAGACACAAACACTGATAACAATATAACACATATCAAAACAAGTAGTACAACACAAGGATGCTTTCGTGGTGCTTTTTCAATATAATTGGTCAAATCTAGCAAAGGTTATTATTTTGCAGCCAGGATCATAAACTGCTCAGGAAGTGGTGATTATTTGAAATAATGTCCACTAGATGTGTTTTTGTGACTGAGACGTTCATAAACAAACCAGCATGTTATATAACAGATTACGATTTTTTCATGGAATGATTTTTAGTTTTTGAACAAGAAAACCACAGTAGTTCTTTTTGATACATAAACCTAGAGGAAAAAAGTAAATAAATACATAAAATAATAAATGAATAAATACATCTGTCAATAAATGAATAAATACATAAAACTCATGGTGATAGCTGTTATTATTAATCCAATATTTACATATTTTTAGTGGAAAT